>NC_082385.1:34143266-34174522 GCF_031168955.1 Gadus macrocephalus
CCCCCCGCCCCCCTCCCTCCAGGCTCCTCCTGCCAGATGAGGACTCTGGACAGCGGCATCGGGACCTTCCCCCCCCCCGCGACCCCTGGGCCGCCGCCCCCCTCCCCCAGTCCCAATCCAGCCCCGGGGGGGGGGGGCGGTGCGGGCAGGAGGCCCCTGCAGCCCCCTGGGACCGCCTCCTCCGCCTCCTCCACCTCCTCCACCTCCTCCACCCCCACGTCAGCTCCCTGGGAGCGCCGCGTCGGTGAGGACCTCGGACAGTGTGGCCCCGCCCCCAACGAGCCTCACAACACAGCGCCTTCCTCAGGTAGGGGTTAGACAGTAGACAGGTCATTAAGTAGCAGGTAGGGGTTAGACAGTACAGAGACAGGTCATTAAGGAGCAGGTAGGGGTTAGACAGTACAGAGACAGGTCATTAAGGAGCAGATAGGGGTTAGACAGTACAGAGACAGGTCATTAAAGAGCAGGTAGGGGTTAGACAGTACAGAGACAGGTCATTAAGGAGCAGGTAGGGGTTAGACAGTAGACAGGTCATTAAGTAGCAGTAGGGGTTAGACAGTACAGAGACAGGTCATTAAGGAGCAGGTAGGGGTTAGACAGTACAGAGACAGGTCATCAAGGAGCAGGTAGGGGTTAGACAGTACAGAGACAGGTCATTAAAGAGCAGGTAGGGGTTAGACAGTACAGAGACAGGTCATTAAGGAGCAGGTAGGGGTTAGACAGTAGACAGGTCGTTAAGGAGCAGGTAGGGGTTAGACAGTACAGAGACAGGTCATTAAGGAGCAGGTAGGGGTTAGACAGTACAGAGACAGGTCATTAAGTAGCAGGTAGGGGTTAGACAGTAAGACAGGTCATTAAGGAGCAGGTAGGGGTTAGACAGTACAGAGACAGGTCATTAAGGAGCAGGTAGGGGTTAGACAGTACAGAGACAGGTCACTAAGGAGCAGGTAGGGGTTAGACAGTACAGAGACAGGTCATTAAGGAGCAGGTAGGGGTTAGACAGTAAAACAGGTCATTAAGGAGCAGGTAGGGGTTAGACAGTACAGAGAGGTCATTAAGGAGCAGGTAGGGGTTAGACAGTACAGAGACAGGTCATTAAGGAGCAGGTAGGGGTTAGACAGTACAGACACAGGTCATTAAGGAGCAGGTAGGGGTAGACAGTACAGAGAGAGGTCATTAAGGAGCAGGTAGGGGTTAGACAGGTCATTAAGGAGCAGATAGGGGTTAGACAGTATGACAGGTCATCAAGGAGCAGGTAGGGTTAGACAGTATAGTGTGTTTGTGTGTGTGTGAGAAGCTACCACGCTCAAAGGGAGCTCAAACTCGCTGATGTTGTCACGCCTGCTATACCACACACAGATGGACACACAAACACATACTCATGCACGCATGCATACAAACACCTTTGCACATGCATGTGTGTGATCAAAATATATATTGTATAAAATGCCCGTTTGTTTAATGACAGCAGTGGCATATGGGAACATTTGTGTCCGCAGGGAATCTGTGAGGAAAACCCATTGAAAGAGAAAGGAAGAGACGTAAAAGATGTGTGTGTGTGTGTGTGTGTGTGTGTGTGTGTGTGTGTGTGTGTGTGTGTGTGTGTGTGTGTGTGTGTGTGTGTGTGTGTGTGTGTGTGTGTGTGTGTGTGTGTGTGTGTGTGTGTGTGTGTGTGTGTGTGTGTGTGAATTTCCAGTTGACAGGTATCCCATGATTCATTTCTCCTTTCCTTCTTCTTCTGTTGCCTCCCAGATTGCTCCGGAAGACATCGGTTGAGTTTAAAGGGTTCTCGTGAAGCCATCTCCACCACCAAACAAGAGGAGGAAGAGGAAGAGGAGGAGGAGGAGTTGGAGGAGGAGCGAGATGGGGGAATGAGGAGCCAGCGCCTCCTGTCTCCTGTGAGTGCTCGTTTCCTCTGACCTTCTCAGATACCAAACCCTCTTATTCCCATGATGCACCAGCAATGGCTGCATGTTGGGTATTAGACGATACGTGTAGGGGTTAGTTTAGATTGGGTCGGTTGGGTTAAAGAGGGTTAGTTTAGGTGTCAGGTTAGAGATGGTGAGTTTAGCCATGGTTAGTTTAGGTTTTAAGTTAGAGATGGTTAGTTTAGGTGTTAAGTTAGAGATGGTTAGTATAGGTGTTAGTTAGAGATGGTTAGTTTAGGTTAAATGGTTAGTTTAGGTGTTAGTGAGGGTTTGATATGTTCTGATCTCAGTGTTTTCACGTGAACACCCAGGACAGGACCCTGCGAGCGTGCACGTACACGGGCACCAGCACTGAGACGCAAGCTGAGGACCACAGTCCAGGTCTCACCCTCTCACTCACTCACTCACTCACTCACTCACTCACTCACTCACTCACTCACTCACTCACTCACTCACTCACTCACTCACTCACTCACTCACTCACTCACTCACTCACTCACTCACTCACTCACTCACTCACTCACTAACTCTGACACTGACTCACTCACTCATACAAACTCACACACACACAAACTGACACACACACACACACTCACACACACACACACACACACACACACACACACACACACACACACACACACACACACACACACACACACACACACACACACACACAGAGACACACTCCTCTTCATCAAACTGGTCTTCCTCGATCCAGGGTTGAAAGCGCTGAGTTTGGAGCCGCCGCTGTCCATCATGGACTGTTACCGTGACGACGCCTTCCGTCGCCTGGAGACAGGGGGCGGGGGTTCTCCCACTACGACCAATCAGGGGACAGCCTCGACGTGAGTGCGAGTGGCTCTGCATTATTGCTAGGAATGAGTCTTTGTTAAACATATATATATATATATATATATATATATATATATATTAGTGTATGCTACACGTGGACACTAAACAAGATAACAGTTTTTGCCGGGATTTATTAGTTTTTATTAGCGTGACGAGACGACCGTAACGAGCGCTACCCAGCGATGAAAACAATATCCAGAGAGAGCGAACCAATCAAATCGTGCCATCTTAGGAGGTCCACGTGTAGCATATACTAAATATATATACCCAAGTATCTGTACACTGGTCGTGGTATTGATATGGTGGTGGTGGTGGAGACTGACCCTAACCCTCCCCCCTTCTCCCCCCCCTCTCGATCTCTCTCTCTCTCTCTCTCCTCCTCTCTGTCCTCTCTCTCTCTCTCTCTCTCTCTCTCTCTCTCTCTCTCTCCCTCCCTCTCTCTCTCCCCCCTCTCCCCCCTCCTCCCTCCCTCTCTCTCTCTCTCTCTCTCTCTCTCTCTCTCCCCCTCTCTCTCCCCCTCCCTCCCCTCCTCCCCCTCTCTCCCCCTCTCAGGTAGAGCCGTCTCCTCCTCCACTCTGAACCAGCTGATCCGCTCCGCAGCAGAGCCAAGGGCCCTGACCCCCCCCCCCCCCCCCCCCACCACGCCGGAGGGCTGCGTACAGCGCCCACCCTCCCCCTCCTCCTCCCCCCCCCCTCCTCCTCCCTGGACGTCCCGTGGCTGGGGCGCCGCGATGCTCCCTCAGCGACTCCCTGCACTCATCTTGACCAGCCAGGTCGCTGACGACACTAGCGGCCTGAAGCGCTAATAGCTGTCCCCCCCCCGCCCCCCCCCCCCCCCCCGGCCCCCCCGAGCTGCCCCCGCCCCCCCCCCCCGGCCCCCCGAGCTGCCCCCGCCCCCCCCCCCCCCCCTCGTCGCGTCGCTCAGACGCTGCAGGAACTCGCCCCTAGCTGGGCCATCGTCCAAAAGGCTTTGATGTCGATCCAGAGGAGAGCTCCAACAGTCGTGTAGCGGATCGCCTTCTTCCACAGACATTGCTAGAACTTTCCTTCAGGGGCGCCGCGATGCGATTGGTCGACGAGACGCTCTGTTTTTGAACTGTTTTCTATGAAGCCGTTACCATGAGAGGAGGTTAACCGGTGTATTTTTCTAAGTATAGGAGTCGCGTTCCTCAGGTCAGCTGCCTCAGCGCACTTCGGTCATACATGTGATCTCATCACTTCCTCAATAAATTAACTATATTTTAAACTTTCAACTGGCCTCCTGTCATTTGATACCTGGCTGAGTTTGTGTGTGTGTGTGTGTGTGTGTGTGTGTGTGTGTGTGTGTGTGTGTGTGTGTGTGTGTGTGTGCGTGTGCGTTTGTGTGCTCAAGGTATGGCATAAACATAGGCCTACAAAAAACATAAAAAACATTCATGTGAATAATAAATACATTATATTAAATGCATGAAATGCACGCTCTCTCTCTCTCTCTCTCTCTCTCTCTCTCTCTCTCTCTCTCTCTCTCTCTCTCTCTCACTCTCACTCTCACTCTCACTCTCACTCACTCACACGGCGTTGGACGCGCTCCACACTCCTCAAAGTATTTCCGCGTCCGCCTGAGGCAGCAGTTGAAGCGCACGGAGCCCCTTCGGCGGGGGGGGTTTGGACCACGACTGACGCCGGTGACTGTAACCCCCGCGCGGCTCATCAGCGGGACGCTGAGCCACAGTCGAACGGGGTCTCCAGGAGAGCCCGGACCCCGGACTCAGATCCCGACGGTCACGCAGCTCCTCCGGCTGGTCTCCAGGAGAAACCGGACTCGGACCCCGGACGTCCCCGGGCCGTGCGGCGGTGGGACCTCCGTGCTCTGATGTGCTCGGTGAGAGGGGAGGATGGCCATGGTTCTCCTCGCCTCGTTGGTCGCAGTCCTTCTCCCGGCGATAGGTAGGACGAATGTTGGGTTTCTGTCCCCCGTCGTTCGGTCCCAGTCCGGATTTCTGTGTTTTCTTCATTCGATTCTCCATTTTTCCAGTGCGTTTCGACCTTTTTAAGTCAAGTTGTTTTCTTTGAAACCTTCAATGACCGCAAATTGCAATCGTAATGCCCCTTTTTTAAACTTTAATAGTGTTTTTTGTTTTCAATTCTAATCAATATACTAATTATGTTTTCTTCTTATTGTTTGTGCTCTGTTGGATTCTCGATGGTTATATACATACATTATATACATATATATTATTATATACATATAGCCATCGAGAATGGTTAATTGGAATGGAGAATTGGTTGTATACATATAACCAATAATAGTATATATGCTATTATTATTATTATTATTATTATATATTATTCTGTATTATTGTATATTATTATTATTATTATTATTATTATTATTATTATTATTATTATTATATCGTGTCCGAATCTCTTTGCCTAGATATGTTCTGTTGTCTATTCTATTAGACCCCCGCTCCCCCCAACACACACACACACACACACACACACACACACACACACACACACACACACACACACCACACACACACACACACACACACACACACACACACACACACTCACACAATCCGAAGAAAGGTGTGATTCTGCCCCTCATTTACATTCAGGGCGTTTAGCGGACGCTTTTATCCAGAGCGACAATAAGTCCAAGTGTCAGCAGGAAGAGGAACGACCATATGTGGACCCCGGGACTTTGAGCCGGCCCTGTGACCTCCCTGCTGGGTCTTCCCTCCTGCTACACACAACCTCACCGTAGCTCCCAATCATAACTCTTTGGCGCCGCTGCTGCCTCCACCTCGTCACGCTCCTCGTCGTCTCCTTCCGCGTTTCTATTGAGCCTTTCGTTCTTTATCATGTGGTTCACTTGGCAGAGAAGTCCAAGCGACACATGTTCCTATAGCAGCCCGCCCCATCATGACCGGCCCGCCACGTTAACATGACTGACCGCCACGTTAACATGACTGACCGCCCCTCCAGGGTTAACATGACCGGCCCGCCACGTTAACATGACCACCACTCCAGGGTTAACATGACCGGCCCGCCACGTTAACATGACTGACCGCCACTCCAGGGTTAACATGACCGGCCCGCCACGTTAACATGACCACCACTCCAGGGTTAACATGACCGGCCCGCCACGTTAACATGACTGACCGCCCCTCCAGGGTTAACATGACCGGCCCGCCACGTTAACATGACTGACCGGCCCTCCAGGGTTAACATGACCGGCCCGCCACGTTAACATGACTGACCGCCACGTTAACATGACTGACCGCCACGTTAACATGACTGACCGCCACGTTAACATGACTGACCGCCCCTCCAGGGTTAACATGACCGGCCCGCCACGTTAACATGACCGGCCCTCCAGGGTTAACATGACTGACCGCCACGTTAACATGACTGACCGGCCCTCCAGGGTTAACATGACCGGCCCTCCAGGGTTAACATGACCGGCCCGCCACGTTAACATGACCGCCACTCCAGGGTTTACATGACCGGCCCGCCACGTTAACATGACTGACCGCCACTCCAGGGTTAACATGACCGGCCCGCCACGTTAACATGACTGACCGCCCCTCCAGGGTTAACATGACCGGCCCGCCACGTTAACCATGACTGACCGCCACTCCAGGGTTAACATGACCGGCCCGCCACGTTAACATGACCGCCACTCCAGGGTTTACATGACCGGCCCGCCACGTTAACATGACCGCCACTCCAGGGTTTACATGACCGGCCCTCCACGTTAACATGACCGCCACTCCAGGGTTAACATGACCGGCCCGCCACGTTAACATGACCGCCACTCCAGGGTTTACATGACCGGCCCTCCACGTTAACATGACCGGCCCTCCACGTTAACATGACCGCCACTCCAGGGTTTACATGACCGGCCCGCCACGTTAACATGACTGACCGCCACTCCAGGGTTAACATGACCGGCCCGCCACGTTAACATGACCGCCACTCCAGGGTTTACATGACCGGCCCGCCACGTTAACATGACCGCCACTCCAGGGTTTACATGACCGGCCCGCCACGTTAACATGACTGACCGCCACTCCAGGGTTAACATGACCGGCCCGCCACGTTAACATGACCGCCACTCCAGGGTTTACATGACCGGCCCGCCACGTTAACATGACCGCCACTCCAGGGTTTACATGACCGGCCCGCCACGTTAACATGACCGGCCCTCCAGGGTTAACATGACCGGCCCGCCACATGACCGCCACTCCAGGGTTAACATGACCGGCCCGCCACGTTAACATGACCGCCACTCCAG
Source organism: Gadus macrocephalus (assembly GCF_031168955.1). Classification (NCBI taxonomy): domain Eukaryota; kingdom Metazoa; phylum Chordata; class Actinopteri; order Gadiformes; family Gadidae; genus Gadus; species Gadus macrocephalus. Next base: position 34,150,335 of record NC_082385.1, read on the forward strand.
GGTTTACATGACCTTTTCCCCGGCTTGGCGTAATCAGGCCTTTGCGCGTACGGGACTTTTACTTTGACATTCGTCACCGTCAGCTGCCCGTGCGGTTCTTTCCGTCCGTCTCTATGAACACGACGACTTTAAGACAAAATAGTCAATCAATCAATCAATCAATCAATCAATCAATCAATCAATCAATCAATCAATCAATCAATCAATGTGTCACCGACCGCACCGCCGCACGAACCCCGACCCTGACCCTCCGCTGCGTCCCGACTCCCCAGGCGCGGGCCTCCAGATCCAGTGCTACCAGTGCGAGGAGGCGGCGCATGACTGCTCCCTGCCGGACTACGTGGTGAACTGCACCGTGAACGTCCAGGACACGTGTCAGCAGGAGGTGCTCGTGACACCGGACGGTACGGGGCCCGGTGAGGGGGGGGGGGGGGATCATCCTGATCCTAGAGGAACACAACGATGGTGATTGGATTAGAATGGATCGATTGAATCAAGCGTGAGGCCCGATGATGAAGCTACTTGTTGTGCTCCATTTATACATGGTAATAATAAGCACTGATCGGCATAAGCAGAATAAGAATGGTCCTCGCCATTATCACCTTTGTGTAAATATGACATGTTTTCCACCTGTTAATAATAGGAGTGGCGCGCACATCCAAAGGTAATCCACTGGTGCTAGACAATAGAGTTGAAAATAAGAAGAAAGGAGAGCCTCCCCACGGTTTAAATGCTCCAGAAGTGGATTTATTAACAGGCAACGTTTCGATCTCTAGGGATCTTCATCAGGCATGTTTTCCCACCTGTGAAATGATATTAACTTTATAAAGTCCTACATTTAAAATTGCATTTGTTTAGATCTGTATTCAATCATACCTAATTAGCCTTAATTAACGAGTGTAGAACTTTATTCAATTATAGCTCACTGTCTCTCCAGACTGACTGTCTCTCCCCTCCAGGTGGGCACTAGTGTAGGGACTGACTGTCTCTCCCCTCCAGATGGGCACTAGTGTAAGGACTGACTGTCTCTCCCCTCCAGGTGGGCACTAGTGTAAGGACTGACTGTCTCTCCCCTCCAGGTGGGCACTAGTGTAAGGACTGACTGTCTCTCCCCTCCAGGTGTGCAATAGTGTAAGGACTGACTGTCTCTCCCCTCCAGATGGGCACTAGTGTAAGGACTGACTGTCTCTCCCCTCCAGGTGGGCACTAGTGTAAGGACTGACTGTCTCTCCCCTCCAGGTGGGCACTAGTGTAAGGACTGACTGTCTCTCCCCTCCAGGTGGGCACTAGTGTAAGGACTGACTGTCTCTCCCCTCCATGTGGGCACTAGTGTAAGGACTGACTGTCTCTCCCCTCCAGATGGGCACTAGTGTAAGGACTGACTGTCTCTCCCCTCCAGGTGGGCACTAGTGTAAGGACTGACTGTCTCTCCCCTCCAGGTGGGCACTAGTGTAAGGACTGACTGTCTCTCCCCTCCAGGTGTGCACTAGTGTAAGGACTGACTGTCTCTCCCCTCCAGGTGGGCACTAGTGTAAGGACTGACTGTCTCTCCCCTCCAGGTGGGCACTAGTGTAAGGACTGACTGTCTCTCCCCTCCAGGCGGGCACTAGTGTAAGGACTGACTGTCTCTCCCCTCCAGGTGTGCACTAGTGTAAGGACTGACTGTCTCTCCCCTCCAGGCGGGCACTAGTGTAAGGACTGACTGTCTCTCCCCTCCAGGTGTGCACTAGTGTAAGGACTGACTGTCTCTCCCCTCCAGACGGGCACTAGTGTAAGGACTGACTGTCTCTCCCCTCCATGTGGGCACTAGTGTAAGGACTGACTGTCTCTCCCCTCCAGATGGGCACTAGTGTAAGGACTGACTGTCTCTCCCCTCCAGGTGGGCACTAGTGTAAGGACTGACTGTCTCTCCCCTCCAGGTGTGCACTAGTGTAAGGACTGACTGTCTCTCCCCTCCAGGTGTGCACTAGTGTAAGGACTGACTGTCTCTCCCCTCCAGGTGGGCACTAGTGTAAGGACTGACTGTCTCTCCCCTCCAGGTGGGCACTAGTGTAAGGACTGACTGTCTCTCCCCTCCAGGCGGGCACTAGTGTAAGGACTGACTGTCTCTCCCCTCCAGGTGTGCACTAGTGTAAGGACTGACTGTCTCTCCCCTCCAGGCGGGCACTAGTGTAAGGACTGACTGTCTCTCCCCTCCAGGTGTGCACTAGTGTAAGGACTGATTGTCTCTCCCCTCCAGGTGGGCACTAGTGTTAGGACTGACTGTCTCTCCCCTCCAGGTGTGCACTACCGTAAGTCGTGTGCGTCGTCGGGGGCGTGTCTCATCTCGTCGTCGGGCTACCAGCAGTTCTGCACGGGGCGCCTGCACTCGGTCTGCATCAGCTGCTGCTCCCAGCCGCTGTGCAACGGGCCGCGCCGGAGGCGGAGCCAGCCCTCCGCCAGCAGCGGCCCGGCCCCCCGCCTCTGGAGCCCCGCCCCCTTCTGCAGGCTCCTCCCACTCCTCCTGCTCCTGATGTTGGGGGAGGGGCTGGTGTAGACGCCGCCGGCTGCGCGCGCACGCGCGCGCGTGTGTGTGTGTGTGTGTGTGTGTGTGTGTGTGTGTGTGTGTGTGTGTGTGTGTGTGTGTGTGTGTGTGTGTGTGTGTGTGTGTGTGTGTGTGTATGTGTGTGCTTCTTTGTAATGTTATAATTCTTTGTGTTTATTTATAACCATATGTTAAAACACCTGGGTCTGAATTCCCGGTAGCTCGCTCTGAATAGAATAAAATATAGACCTGTTAAAATATAAATATATCGTCACCATATTGAGCGGAACACATTAGTTCACCAACAAGCAGCCGTCGAAGACACTCTGCCAAGCATGGCGTGTAAAAAAATACCCAATAACTATTCAGTACATCCACGCCGTACACCGAATGAGCCTTCACGGATGGCGCAGAGGAACTCCTGCATATTGCTGTGCTACTGGCGCCCCCTGCTGGGGACGCTGTTGAGTTACAACATGAACCCGGCAGTGCTGGTGGTTCCGCAGCGTCCGTCCGCAGCGCTGTCGACGAGGTATCTAAAAGGGGGTAGAGTCACACAACATTCAATGAAGACCTTAGTACTGGTTCATGTTGGACTTCAACCAGAGCACACTGAGTCCAGTTATAAAATAACATATGGTTTTAGGGGGGCTTATTTAGGCCTATATCTCTCAATAAATCTTTGATCATCAAACCTCTCGTCTTTCAATGCAGTTTGTGTTTTGCTTTTTTGAACTATTTGTAGTTTACAGACAAATATAATGTCTATAACCGGTTGAAGTCCAACACTGGTTGGACTTCGTGCCAGTATATGTACTTATTACTCTTATTCTCTCTTTTTAGATGTACTTTTCACCCTTGAGCTGCAGGAGTGTGTGTGTGTGCATTAACTTTAGTGAGGTTGTGTGTCTGTTATTGAAGCTATGTGTGAAATATAGCATCACATGGCTGAGAGAGAGAGACAGAGAGAGTGTCCTTTACAGTGTAGGCAGCGTTGTGTTTCAGTAGAGAGAGATAGAGGGAGAGGGAGGGAGAGAGAGAGACAGAGAGAGAGATAGAGAGAGAGAGAGAGAGAGAGAGAGAGAGAGAGAGAGAGAGAGAGAGAGAGAGAGAGAGAGAGAGAAAGAGGGAGAGAGAGAGAGAGAGAGACTCCTCTACAGTAGGCAGTGCTTCTGGTTCAGTAGAGGGTTAGGGTTAGTATGCCCTTAGTTGCTTCTGTTTCAGTAGAGCACCATCATGGCGTCCAGGAGGTTGGAGGCTCGACCCGTCATCGCCTGCTTCAAGACCCTCCTGCTGGTCTACTGCCTGCTGTTCTGGGTGAGTCTCTACTGGTCTACTACTGGTCTACTACGGGTCCACTGGTCTACTGGGTGAGTCTCTAGGACCTACTTGGTGAGTCTCTAGGACCTACTGGTCTACTGGGTGAGTCTCTAGAACCTGGTCTACTGGGTGAGTCTCTAGAACCTGGTCTACTGGGTGAGTCTCTAGAACATACTGGTCTACTGGGTGAGTCTCTAGAACCTACTGGTCTACTGGGTGAGTCTCTAGAACCTACTGGTCTACTGGGAGAGTCTCTAGGACCTACTGGTCTACTGGGTGAGTCTCTAGGACCTACTGGTCTACTGGGTGAGTCTCTAGGACATACTGGTCTACTGGGAGAGTCTCTAGGACCTACTGGTCTACTGGGTGAGTCTCTAGGACCTACTGGTCTACTGGGTGAGTCTCTAGGACATACTGGTCTACTGGGTGAGTCTCTAGAACATACTGGTCTACTGGGTGAGTCTCTAGGACCTACTGGTCTACTGGGTGAGTCTCTAGGACCCACTGGTCTACTGGGTGAGTCTCTAGAACCTACTGGTCTACTGGGTGAGTCTCTAGGACCCACTGGGTGAGTCTCTAGGACCTACTGGTCTACTGGGTGAGTCTCTAGGACCTACTGGCTGAGTCTCTAGGACCTACTGGGAGAGTCTCTAGGACCTACTGGCTGAGTCTCTAGGACCTACTGGGAGAGTCTCTAGGACCTACTGGGTGAGTCTCTTGGACCTACTGGTCTTCTTCTACTGGTTGTAGTGGGAGACGGCGTGCATGTGTGTTTGTGTGTGTGTATATCTGGGTGTGTGTGTTTGTATTCGTGTGTGCGTGCATATATGTGTGTGTTTGTGCGTGTTTGGGTGTGTGTGGGTGTGTGTATGTGTGTATATCTGCGTTTGTGTGTGTGTGTTTATTTGTTGTGTTTGTGTGTGTGTTTGTGTATATCTGCATGTGCGTGTGTGTGTGTGTCTGTGCGTATGTGTGTTTGTGTGTGCGTATGTGTGTGTGTGTGTGTGTATGTTTCTGTGCGAATGCGTGTGTGTGTATGCATGTGTGTGCGTGTATGTGCGTATGCGTGTGTGTGTGTGTGTGCGCGTGTGTGTTCGTATGCGTGCGTGTGTGTGCATGTGTGCGTGTGTGTGTGTGTGTGTGTGTGTGTGCGTGTGTGTGTATGTGTGCGTGCGTGCGTGTGTGTGTGTGTGTGTGTGTGTGTGTGTGTGTGTGTTAAAGTACAACATAGAGAGCTCCTCCCTAGAGAGGCGTGTGTCAGGGTCAGAGGTCAGATGGGAGCTCATTAGAGAGCAGGTGAGGAATGCCAGAGGGCCGCCGCCCCCCCAGCTGGGGCCCCTCCCTCCTAGAGTCACCCTGGGGGGCGTCGCCCTCTCAGGACCCGCCCCCCGCCTCAGAGCCGTCCAATAGCAGGCGGGCTGGACTCAGACCAGAGAGTGTGGGAGCCTCTCTCTGTCTTTCTGAGGGCCCTACATTATGTTTGGCCCCTGGCTGGTCTCTCTGAGGGCCTCTGGCTAGTCTCTCTGAGGGACCCTGGTCTCTCTGAGGGACTCTGGTCTCTCTGAGGCTCTGGTCTCTCTGAGGGCCCCTGGTCTCTCTAATGCCCCCTGGTCTCTCTGAAGGCCCCTGGCTAGTCTCTCTGAGGGCCTCTGGCTAGTCTCTCTGAGGGCCTCTGGTCTCTCTGAGGGCCCCTGGTCTCTCTGAGGGCCTCTGGCTAGTCTCTCTGAGGGCCCCTGGTCGCTCTGAGGGCCTGGTCTCTCTGAGGGCCCCTGGTCTCTCTGAGGGCCCCTGGTCTCTCTGAGGGCCTGGTCTCTCTGAGGGCCCCTGGTCTCTCTGAGGGCCCTCTGAGGGCCCCTGGTCTCTCTGAGGGCCCTGGTCTCTCTGAGGGCCTCTGGTCTCTCTGAGGGCCTGGTCTCTCTGAAGGCCTCTGGTCTCTCTGAGGGCCTCTGGTCTCTCTGAGGGCCTGGTCTCTCTGAGGGCCTCTGGTCTCTCTGAGGGGCCCTAGTCTCTCTGAGGGCCCCTGGTCTCTCTGAGGGCCCCTGTTCTCTCTGAGGGCCCCTGGTCTCTCTGAGGGCCCTCTGAGGGCCCCTGGTCTCTCTGAGGGCCCTGGTCTCTCTGAGGGCCTCTGGTCTCTCTGAGGGCCCCTGGTCTCTCTGAGGGCCCCTGGTCTCTCTGAGGTCCCCCAGAGGGCCCCTGGTCTTTCTGAGGGCCCCTGGTCTCTCTGAGGGCCCCTGGTCTCTCTGAGGGCCCCTGGTCTCTCAGGGGGCCCCTGGTCTCTCTGAGGGCCCTCTGAGGGCCCTCTGAGGGCCCCTTGTCTCTCTGAGGGCCCTGGTCTCTCTGAGGGCCTCTGGTCTCTCTGAGGGCCTCTGATCTCTCTACGGGGCTCTGGTCTCTCTGAGGGCCCTCAGAGGGCCCCTGGTCTCTCTGAGGGCCCTGGTCTCTCTGAGGGCCTCTGGTCTCTCTGAGGGCCTCTGGTCTCTCTACGGGGCTCTGGTCTCTCTGAGGGCCCTCAGAGGGCCCCTGGTCTCTGGTGCTCTGTGCTAACGGCCCAGCGTGTCCCCAGGCCACGGGGGCCGTCCTGCTGGCGGTGGGGCTGTGGGGGCGCGTCCTCCTGGGGCCCTACCTCTCTCTGCTGGCCGCCTCCTCCTCCAACGCCCCCCTCGTCCTCATGGCAACGGGCACCGCCATCATCCTGGTCGGCCTGTTCGGCTGCCTAGCAACCTGCAGGGGCAGCGTGTGGATGCTGAGGCTGGTGAGGGCGTCGACACGCACACTACGCACTCTACACACTTCACTCTACACACACTATACACTACGCACTCTACACACTTCACTCTACACACACTATACACTACACACTCTACACACGCTACACACTCTACACGCACACTACACACTGTACACACTTCACCCTACACACACTACACACTCAACACACTTCACCCTACACACACTACACACTCTACACACTACACACTCCACACACTCTACACACTACACACTCTACACACTACACACTACACTCTACACACTACACACTACACACACTGCACACTACGCACGCTGCACACACTAGACACACTAGAAACTACACACTACATGCATTAAACACAATACACAATACATTCTACACACAGTACACACACTACACTACACAATAGACACTCTACACACATTGTGGCTGTCTAACGTGACCTTTGACCTATGCAGAAGACTGTCTAACGTGACCTTTGACCTATGCAGAAGACTGTCTAACGTGACCTTTGACCTATGCAGAAGACTGTCTAACGTGACCTTTGACCCCGTTAGTTGGCTGTCTAACGTGACCTTTGACCCCAGCAGTAGGCTCTCTAACGTGACCTTTGACCCCAGCAGTAGGCTCTCTTAACGTGACCTTTGACCCGGTAGTAGGCTCTCTAACGTGACCTTTGACCCCGGCAGTAGGCTCTCTAACGTGACCTTTGACCCGGTAGTAGGCTGTCTAACGTGACCTTTGACCCCGGCAGTACGCGGTCTTCCTGGCGCTGGTCTTCCTCGCTGAACTGGTCGCAGGGATCTCAGCATTCATCTTCCGCCACGAGGTGACGTCATTATCTGTTATTTATTATCACGTACATTATTGATTATCATCATATACATGATCTACATTATATACTGTATACCTTATATACATTGTCTACATTATATACTATATACTTATATACATTATCTACATTATATACTGTATACCTTATATACATTATCTACATTATATACTGACTGTATACCTTATATACATTAACTACATTATATACTGACTGTATACCTTATATACATTATCTACATTATATACTGTATACCTTATATACATTGTCTACATTATATACTATATACCTTATATACATTATCTACATTATATACTGACTGTATACCTTATATACATTAACTACATTATATACTGTATACCTTACATACATTATCTACATTATATACTGACTGTATACTTTATATACATTAACTACATTATATACAATGCATACATTATCTACATTATCCACATTGTATACAATGAATACATTATATACATTACCTACATCATATACATTATATACATTACCTTCATTATCTACACTATATTCATTATCTTCAATATCTAGATTGTATACATTGTATCCATTGTAAACAGAATTTATCTGAATTCTAAACCTCGAATATCATATCCCTTATGATATTATCCCAAATCATCATTCTGATATAGTTGATATACATTGTATTCATTGTGTTTGTGTGTATGTGTGTGTGTGTGTGTGTGTCTGTCGGTGTGTTTTCATGTGTGTTCGTGTGTGCGTGCGTGTGTGTGTGTTTGTGTGTGTGCGTGTGCGTGCGTGCGTGTGCTTGTGTGTGTGTGTGTGTGTGTGTGTGTGTGTGTGTGTGTGTGTGTGTGTGTGTGTGTGTGTGTAGATGAAGGGCAGCTTCCTGAGGACGTTCCAGGAGGCGGTGATCCAGTACAACGCTCAGGACCAGAGGAGTCTGGCCGTGGACAACGTCCAGCGCAACGTGAGACACACACACACAAACACACACACACACGCATGCACGCACGCACGCACACACACACACACACACACACACACACACACACACATACATGCACGCACGCACGCACACACACGCACACCCTCGCACACATACATCACCAGTTTACCCTGTGTGTGTGTGTGTGTGTGTGTGTGTGTGTGTGTGTAGCTACGCTGCTGTGGTGTGTTTAACTACACCAGCTGGGTGTCCAGCCCCTCCTACCCGGCGGGGGCCTCCCAGCCAGCTGCTGCCTCAGCCTCTCCGACTGCCGGCCCCAGGACCTCCATGGACCCACCGGGGCCAGCAAGGTGCACGCCCAGGTAGACCCCTCCCCCTGGAGCCGAGCTCCGCCCCCTGGAGCCGAGCTCCTCCCTCCCTGCTCCTCTCTCCTAGCTCCTCCCTCCTACCACCAATCTCCTCCTCCTCTGTCCTCCACCACTCTCCTACCTCCTCTCCCTAACTCCTGTCTCCTACCTCCTGTCTCCTACCTCCTGTCTCCTCTTCCTCTCTCCTACCTCCTGCCTCTTGTCTCCTACATCCTACCTCCTGTCTTCTCTCTCCTACCTCCTGTCTCCTCCCTCCTGTCTCCTCTCCTGTCACCTCCTCATGTCTGCTACCTCCTTTCTCCTACCTCCTGTCTCCTACCTCCTCTCTCCTAGGGCTGCTATAACTTAGTGACTTCCTTCCTTGAGACCAACATGGGATCATCGCTGGAGTCACGTTTGGAACAGCGTTCTCTCAGGTACACACACACACACACACCACACACACACACACACACACACACACACACACACACACACACACACAGACACACACACACACACACACACACACACACACACACAGACACACACACACACACAGACACACACACACACACACACACACACACACACACACACACACACACACACACACACACACACACACACACACACACACACACACACACACGTTCTCTATGTGTTGTCAGTTGCATTTCCTCTCTCTCTCTCTCTCTCTCTCTCTCTCCTCTCTCTCTCTCTCTCTCTCTCTCTCTCTCTCTCTCTGTCTCTCTCTCTCTCTCTCTCTCTCTCTCTCTCTCTCTCTCTCTCTCTCTCTCTCTAGTTGCTGGGATGCTCCTTGCTTGCTGTCTGTCTCGCTTCATCTCTGCCAACCAGTATGAGATGGTCTAACAGGTACACACACACACACACACACACACACACACACACACACACACTGTGGCAACCCGGCCCGGGCCAATGAAGGAGATGCAGAGCACCTGAGGAACAGGTGGAGGAGCAGGGCTTCAGTAGCCTGCTTCTCATTCGGGGCTCTCCCAGCCATGGAGCTCCTGTGCGGAGAGACCTTTCCTCGTGGGTGACGGGATTCCACCCACGGGGGAGGGGACCGTTGATTTCTCCCTGGTTTTTTGTGTCATGTCATGACACAAAAGTCTTTGTGTCATGTTTAGGATTAAACATGCCTTTTTGGCTTTTTACCCTCAAAGTTGTGTCCTGTTTGGGAGGAGGTGGTTCGCTCACCGTGCCGGGTTGCCACACACACACACACACACACACACACACACACACACACACACACACACACACACACACACACACACACACACACACACACACACACACACACACACACACACACACTCACTCACTTCTGTTTCTGTTTCAGAAGCAAGGTCATCCCCAATCGGCGTGGAAACCTCCACCAATGTTGACAACTGACAGATGTCAATCACCTCCATGCCTTTATAATCACCTTATATCTGTGCATGTACAGCAAGATCCCATGGAGGTCTAATAAACACACTGAAAAGCGCGCTTGGAATGAGTGGTCCTTTGTTCTCGGCCCGGTGGCGCCCTCTGCTGGTGTTCACTGGGGATTGTTGTGGTTTTACAGTACTCGTATATCTGAAGAGATAAGCTGACCAAGGCACTCTTCTTAAAGTTAAAAAGCTAATAATAAATAGGCTAATTCATGATAGAATTAAAAAGTTGCCAGCATGTTTCGGCCACAGTAGGCCTTCATCAGGGCAGACTGGTATATATATATTATATATATATATATATATAGGCGTGTATATATAGGCGTGTATATATATGCCTGTAAAGGCCTACATTTTTTTAAATTACTTAAAATACTCGGATTTTTCTTTAAGAGACTGATTATAGTGAAAGGAGAGAAGGAGTTAGGAGAGAAGATAGGAGAGGAGGAGACATGAGGAGCGTAGAGAGGATACAGGAGAGGAGAGAGGAGACGAGACGGGAGAGGAGAAGAGGAGACAGAAGAGGAGATAGGAGAGGAGACAGGAGAGGAGCTCTGCAACTCCAGGCACGAAGGAATCGAGTCCAGAGAGATGAAAGAAGACGTAGATCAAATACGATTCAAGAAAGAAAATAAGATAAAATAAAGTGAGAATTAATGCAATTAAGAGGTAAAATAAAAGTGATTAAAGAAATCCAATAAAATATCAGATGTATTGTTTTTTTGGGAGTCGTCCAAACGGAAGGGGTCGCTAGTTTTGTCAGAAATCTGGCCCAATCTGGCAACACTGGTGACGTCAGCTGACGTAGCGGTTGTTGTCATTCCGGACTTCTGAGACACGGTAGCTGCTAGCACCAGCAAGCCGACGAACAGTATATTACTATTATAGATATTATTATTGTTGTTAATATACCACAGATCATATCAATGGTCTGTTTTATCAGGCGGCTTCACGTGCGGCAGGGTACAGAACCCCACAGTACGCATGCTGCTCCCGTCACACCGATGTTGAGGTTTAATGAGGAGAGAGAAGAAGAAATCAGCTGGGAGCTCCGCCGCTAGCCGGGTAGCCCCGCCTCTAGCCCGCTAGAGAGAGGTGAGAAGGGGGCTTAAAGTGGTTGAGTTATGAGAACGAGCTAACGACCAACCATACCAAAGACCCTACACCCCTCTCTCTCTCTCTCTCTCTCTCTCTCTCTCTCTCTCTCTCTCTCTCTCTCTCTCTCTCTCTCTCTCTCTCTCTCTCTCTCTCTCTCTCTCTCTCGACATAGATAGATATGTATTTATGTACACATGTATTACATGTCACATTTAGTATATATTATATAGTATGATACATGTAGGTATATATGAATATCATGTCCTAGTGTTCACTAGCTGTGTGTTGGTCACTGTGCTGACTGGTTCATGTCGTTAACTAGCTTTAGTTGGTCACTGTGCTGACTGGTTCATGTCGTTAACTAGCTTTAGTTGGTCACTGTGCTGACTGGTTCATGTCGTTAACTAGCTGTATGTTGGTCACTGCTGAATGGTTCATGTCGTTAACTAGCTGTATGTTGGTCACTGTCCTGACTGGTTCCTAGTGTTCACTAGCTGTGTGTTGGTCACTGTCCTGACTGGTTCCTAGTGTGCACTAGCTGTATGTTGGTCACTGTGCTGCCTGGTTCATGTCGTTAACTAGCTGTATGTTGGTCACTGCTGAATGGTTCATGTCGTTAACTAGCTGTATGTTGGTCACTGTCCTGACTGGTTCCTAGTGTGCACTAGCTGTGTGTTGGTCACTGTGCTGCCTGGTTCATGTCGTTGACTAGCTGTGTGTTGGGTCACAGAGACCTGGCTGTAGGAGGAGTCTGACCTGCCTGTGGCCCCGCCCCTGGCCCCAGCATGGCTCTTCCCTTCAAGATCCCCAAGCGCAGTGCGGGCTCCCCCCAAGAAGGCTCTGAGCGCTTCTGGACGCAGTCGCCACTCTCCCGCCTGCAGGACGGGGAGCCCCCCCAAGAGGTACACACTCTGGACACACACTACACACACTGGTACACACACTACACACTGGTAAGCACTCTACACACTCTGGTACACACTCTGGTACACTCTCTGGTACACTCTCTGGTTCACACTCTGGTCCACACACAACACACTCTGGTACACACTCTGGACTAGGGATGGGGATCCTTAATATTTATTGATATCGATACCATTTTCGATACTCCTTAACGATCCGAGTCTTTATCGATACCATTATCGATACTTTTCTATTGATTGGTGGAAATACGAAGCGTTTTTAGTGATGAGTAAAATATTTAGGAAATGATTATTGCATTTTAAATTAAATATGTAATTCTTAATAAATATATCAGTAGTTTTAGTTATATAAACTAAAATGATTAGAGCACTATACAACTGCATTAGTAACACAGAAACATGAGTAATACAGTATTACCATGTTTCTCACCAAAAACTCAATTTAGTGTTTCTTTATGTTACATTTTAACCATGATAACCCAACAGTCGATTTACTGAGGCAACCTCAACGCATCATCACGCAGCACATCTGAAACTTTATTAACTTTTTAAGATAACTAGCTGATTCGGTGCTGATTACAACACCGTTTTCTCGATTGGATTACTATTTTTAACTGACGGGACTATAGCGACAATGTCTGTGTGTGCGATTACCGCTGGTAGTTTGAGTGGATGATTAAGACGGGCACGTCTGTGGTGCGACAGGAGAAGGAGGAGACAGTCTTATCAACTCGGAGACAGTCGAAGGTACTGCATTTGGTCTTTATTTGATGCACAATGCTAATGTGCTCCCCCCTTTACAATAAATGATTTTCGCCCTTTTCGCCCGTTCAGCCATCCTCGGGAGCAAAGTTAACTGCCGGACTTCACTTGCTTTACTTGTAGTAGGCCTACCTGTTTGCTTACAATTCCATTCAAAAACATTGGTGGACACGCTGCAGTGATTGGATTGGTTTGATTTAACGGTCGTGACGCGACTCGAGGGACACAACATTACGTTACAAAACAAATAATAAGTGAACGACGGGACTCGATAGTGGTATCCTAGAAAAAAAAAACTAGAAAAAAATCTGTTTTTTTAATAAATATTTTGTATTTATTATGAATTAACAAAGTAGAAAACTCTCTTAGAGAAAGAAAACATAAAGATAAATAATGCATTAGTAACAGTGGTCGTGCCATAAACCTTTTTGAATGGAATTGAAACGGAGAACCCCCCCCTCCCCCACCGTAACGCCCTCTCGCTGGTTCTGTCCTCAGCAGAGGGACCGTGCTGGGGCTCCTGCTGGACGCAGGGACATGATGCATTCTGGGAAGGGGTTCGGCCCCAGAGGTGGGAGGAGCAGGTAAGATCACGCTGTGCTCAGGGGGCGGGGCTTACAGAGTAAACCACACCCCTTACAGAGAAAACTACCCCCCCTGCTGCAGACTAAGAGAGGACTGACCAGACGTCGATGGACACGCCAGCTCTTAGCCTTATATACCAGATATCTAGTACTAGATAGCTAGTATACGCTGACCAGACTAACTACGGTCCTTCCCAGTTAACTAGCATATACTAACCAGGCTCACTAAACTCCTAACCAGGTTGACTAAGGTCCTAACCAGGTTGACTAAGGTCCTAACCAGGTTGACTAAACTCCTAACCAGGTTGACTAAGGTCCTAACCAGGCTCACTAAGGTCCTAACCAGGTTGACTAAGGTCCTAACCAGGTTGACTAAGGTCCTAACCAGATTGACCAAGGTCCTAACCAGGTTGACCAAGGTCCTAACCAGGCTCACTAAGGTCCTAACCAGGCTCACTAAGGTCCTAACCAGGCTCACTAAGGTCCTAACCAGGCTCACTAAGGTTCTAACCAGGTTGACTAAGGTCCTAACCGCTGTGTGATGTGTGCAGCTTCTCCCAGCAGCACTTCAGAGACCAGGTGAAGTCCTACCTGGGAATCCAGCGGTCACTGAAGGAGCCGGGAGGGGGCTCTAACCCCCCTCACCCTCCCTCGCCCCCGCCGCCTGCCACCCGACCGCCGTTCAGCCTCGCCAACGGGTAGGACTCCCTGTCCCATGACCTCATTACCCCTGTAAACAGGACCTCATTATCACTGTTAACAGCACCTCATTATCCCTGTAAACAGCACCTCATTATCACTGTAAACAGGACCTCATTACCCCTGTAAACAGGACCTCATTATCCCTGTAAACAGGACCTCATTATCCCTGTAAACAGGACCTCATTATCCCTGTAAACAGGACCTCATTATCCCTGTAAACAGGACCTCATTATCACTGTAAACAGGACCTCATTATCACTGGAAACAGGACCTCATTATCACTGTAAACAGCACCTCATTATCACTGTGAACAGGACCTCATTATCACTGTGAACAGGACCTCATTATCCATGTAAACAGGAACTCATTATCACTGTAAACAGGACCTCATTATCCCTGTAAACAGGACCTCATTACCCCTGTAAACAGAACCTCATTAGTCCTATGAACAGGACCTCATTATCACTGTAAACAGGACCTCATTATCCCTGTAAACAGGACCTCATTATCACTGTAAACAGCACCTCATTATCACTGTAAACAGCACCTCATTATCACTGTAAACAGGACCTCATTATCACTGTAAACAGGACCTCATTATCACTGTAAACAGCACCTCATTACCACTGTGAACAGGACCTCATTATCACTGTGAACAGGACCTCATTATCCCTGTAAACAGGACCTCATTATCCCTGTAAACAGGACCTCACTATCACTGTAAACAGGACCTCTTTATCCCTGTAAACAGGACCTCATTACCCCTGTAAACAGAACCTCATTAGTCCTATAAACAGGACCTCATTAGTCCCGTTAACAGCTGTGTCCTGTTGTATCAACCAGGTGGCGTCCTAAGAGGGCTTCTGACCGTCTGTCTCCGGACCGGGCACCACTGAAGAAGAGCTCTGGGGCCTGCGGTGAGTTATGATGTCAGAGTCCTGCAACCGGTGTTTTAGAGGAGATACAGTACTGGTAGGATCAGTGTTTTAGAGGAGATACAGTACTGGTAGGATCAGTGTTTTCGAGGAGATACAGTACTGGTAGGATCAGTGTTTTAGAGGAGATACAGTACAGGTAGGATCAGTGTTTTAGAGGAGATACAGTACTGGTGGGATCAGTGTTTTAGAGGAGATACAGTCCTGGTAGGATCAGTGTTTTAGAGGAGATACAGTACTGGTAGGATCAGTGTTTTAAAGGAGATACAGTACTGGTAGGATCAGTGTTTTAGAGGAGATACAGTACTGGTAGGATCAGTGTTTTAGAGGAGATACAGTACCGGTAGGATCAGTGTTTTAGAGGAGATACAGTACCGGTAGGATCAGTGTTTTAGAGGAGATACAGTCCTGGTAGGATCAGTGTTTTAGAGGAGATACAGTCCTGGTAGGATCATTGTTTTAGAGGAGATACAGTCCTGGTAGGATCAGTGTTTTAGAGGAGATACAGTACTGGTAGGATCAGTGTTTTAGAGGAGATACAGTACTGGTAGGATCAGTGTTTTCGAGGAGATACAGTACTGGTAGGATCAGTGTTTTCGAGGAGATACAGTACTGGTAGGATCAGTGTTTTCGAGGAGATACAGTACTGGTAGGATCAGTGTTTTAGAGGAGATACAGTACAGGTAGGATCAGTGTTTTAGAGGAGATACAGTACTGGTGGGATCAGTGTTTTAGAGGAGATACAGTCCTGGTAGGATCAGTGTTTTAGAGGAGATACAGTACTGGTAGGATCAGTGTTTTAAAGGAGATACAGTACTGGTAGGATCAGTGTTTTAGAGGAGATACAGTACTGGTAGGATCAGTGTTTTAGAGGAGATACAGTACCGGTAGGATCAGTGTTTTAGAGGAGATACAGTACCGGTAGGATCAGTGTTTTAGAGGAGATACAGTACCGGTAGGATCAGTGTTTTAGAGGAGATACAGTACCGGTAGGATCAGTGTTTTAGAGGAGATACAGTCCTGGTAGGATCATTGTTTTAGAGGAGATACAGTCCTGGTAGGATCAGTGTTTTAGAGGAGATACAGTACTGGTAGGATCAGTGTTTTAGAGGAGATACAGTACTGGTAGGATCAGTGTTTTAGAGGAGATACAGTACTGGTAGGATCAGTGTTTTCGAGGAGATACAGTACTGGTAGGATCAGTGTTTTCGAGGAGATACAGTACTGGTAGGATCAGTGTTTTCGAGGAGATACAGTACAGGTAGGATCAGTGTTTTAGAGGAGATACAGTACTGGTGGGATCAGTGTTTTAGAGGAGATACAGTCCTGGTAGGATCAGTGTTTTAGAGGAGATACAGTACTGGTAGGATCAGTGTTTTAAAGGAGATACAGTACTGGTAGGATCAGTGTTTTAAAGGAGATACAGTACTGGTAGGATCAGTGTTTTAGAGGAGATACAGTACTGGTAGGATCAGTGTTTTAGAGGAGATACAGTACCGGTAGGATCAGGGGTTTAGAGGAGATACAGTACCGGTAGGATCAGTGTTTTAGAGGAGATACAGTACCGGTAGGATCAGTGTTTTAGAGGAGATACAGTCCTGGTAGGATCAGTGTTTTAGAGGAGATACAGTCCTGGTAGGATCAGTGTTTTAGAGGAGATACAGTACTGGTAGGATCAGTGTTTTAGAGGAGATACAGTACTGGTAGGATCAGTGTTTTAGAGGAGATACAGTACTGGTAGGATCAGTGTTTTAGAGGAGATACAGTACTGGTAGGATCAGTGTTCTAGAGGAGATACAGTACTGGTAGGATCAGTGTTTTAGAGGAGATACAGTACTGGTAGGATCAGTGTTTTAGAGGAGATACAGTACTGGTAGGATCAGTGTTTTAGAGGAGATACAGTACTGGTAGGATCAGTGTTCTAGAGGAGATACAGTACTGGTAGGATCAGTGTTTTAGAGGAGATACAGTACTGGTAGGATCAGTGTTTTAGAGGAGATACAGTACTGGTAGGATCAGTGTTTTAGAGGAGATACAGTACTGGTAGGATCAGTGTTCTAGAGGAGATACAGTACTGGTAGGATCAGTGTTTTAGAGGAGATACAGTACTGGTAGGATCAGTGTTTTAGAGGAGATACATTCCTGGTAGGATCAGTGTTTTAGAGGAGATACAGTACTGGTAGGATCAGTGTTTTAGAGGAGATTCAGTCCTGGTAGGATCAGTGTTTTAGAGGAGATACAGTACTGGTAGGATCAGTGTTTTAGAGGAGATACAGTACTGGTAGGATCAGTGTTTTAGAGGAGATACAGTACTGGTAGGATCAGTGTTCTAGAGGAGATACAGTCCTGGTAGGATCAGTGTTTTAGAGGAGATACAGTACTGGTAGGATCAGTGTTTTAGAGGAGATACAGTCCTGGTAGGATCAGTGTTTTAGAGGAGATACAGTACTGGTAGGATCAGTGTTTTAGAGGAGATACAGTACTGGTAGGATCAGTGTTCTAGAGGAGATACAGTACTGGTAGGATCAGTGTTTTAGAGGAGATACAGTACTGGTAGGATCAGTGTTTTAGAGGAGATACATTCCTGGTAGGATCAGTGTTTTAGAGGAGATACAGTACTGGTAGGATCAGTGTTTTAGAGGAGATTCAGTCCTGGTAGGATCAGTGTTTTAGAGGAGATTCAGTCCTGGTAGGATCAGTGTTTTAGAGGAGATACAGTACTGGTAGGATCAGTGTTTTAGAGGAGATACAGTACTGGTAGGATCAGTGTTCTAGAGGAGATACAGTCCTGGTAGGATCAGTGTTTTAGAGGAGATACAGTACTGGTAGGATCAGTGTTTTAGAGGAGATACAGTACTGGTAGGATCAGTGTTTTAGAGGAGATACAGTACTGGTAGGATCAGTGTTTTAGAGGAGATACAGTCCTGGTAGGATCAGTGTTTTAGAGGAGATACAGTACTGGTAGGATCAGTGTTTTAGAGGAGATACAGTACTGGTAGGATCAGTGTTTTAGAGGAGATCCAGTCCTGGTAGGATCAGTGTTTTAGAGGAGATCCAGTACTGGTAGGATCAGTGTTTTAGAGGAGATACAGTCCTGGTAGGATCAGTGTTTTAGAGGAGATACAGTCCTGGTAGGATCAGTGTTTTAGAGGAGATACAGTCCTGGTAGGATCATTGTTTTAGAGGAGATACAGTCCTGGTAGGATCAGTGTTTTAGAGGAGATACAGTACTGGTAGGATCAGTGTTTTAGAGGAGATACAGTACTGGTAGGATCAGTGTTTTAGAGGAGATACAGTACTGGTAGGATCAGTGTTTTCGAGGAGATACAGTACTGGTAGGATCAGTGTTTTCGAGGAGATACAGTACTGGTAGGATCAGTGTTTTCGAGGAGATACAGTACAGGTAGGATCAGTGTTTTAGAGGAGATACAGTACTGGTGGGATCAGTGTTTTAGAGGAGATACAGTCCTGGTAGGATCAGTGTTTTAGAGGAGATACAGTACTGGTAGGATCAGTGTTTTAAAGGAGATACAGTACTGGTAGGATCAGTGTTTTAAAGGAGATACAGTACTGGTAGGATCAGTGTTTTAGAGGAGATACAGTACTGGTAGGATCAGTGTTTTAGAGGAGATACAGTACCGGTAGGATCAGGGGTTTAGAGGAGATACAGTACCGGTAGGATCAGTGTTTTAGAGGAGATACAGTACCGGTAGGATCAGTGTTTTAGAGGAGATACAGTCCTGGTAGGATCAGTGTTTTAGAGGAGATACAGTCCTGGTAGGATCAGTGTTTTAGAGGAGATACAGTACTGGTAGGATCAGTGTTTTAGAGGAGATACAGTACTGGTAGGATCAGTGTTTTAGAGGAGATACAGTACTGGTAGGATCAGTGTTCTAGAGGAGATACAGTACTGGTAGGATCAGTGTTTTAGAGGAGATACATTCCTGGTAGGATCAGTGTTTTAGAGGAGATACAGTACTGGTAGGATCAGTGTTTTAGAGGAGATACAGTACTGGTAGGATCAGTGTTCTAGAGGAGATACAGTACTGGTAGGATCAGTGTTTTAGAGGAGATACAGTACTGGTAGGATCAGTGTTTTAGAGGAGATACATTCCTGGTAGGATCAGTGTTTTAGAGGAGATACAGTACTGGTAGGATCAGTGTTTTAGAGGAGATTCAGTCCTGGTAGGATCAGTGTTTTAGAGGAGATACAGTACTGGTAGGATCAGTGTTTTAGAGGAGATACAGTACTGGTAGGATCAGTGTTTTAGAGGAGATACAGTACTGGTAGGATCAGTGTTCTAGAGGAGATACAGTCCTGGTAGGATCAGTGTTTTAGAGGAGATACAGTACTGGTAGGATCAGTGTTTTAGAGGAGATACAGTACTGGTAGGATCAGTGTTTTAGAGGAGATACAGTACTGGTAGGATCAGTGTTTTAGAGGACATACAGTCCTGGTAGGATCAGTGTTTTAGAGGAGATACAGTACTGGTAGGATCAGTGTTTTAGAGGAGATACAGTACTGGTAGGATCAGTGTTTTAGAGGAGATCCAGTCCTGGTAGGATCAGTGTTTTAGAGGAGATCCAGTACTGGTAGGATCAGTGTTTTAGAGGAGATACAGTACTGGTAGGATCAGTGTTTTAGAGGAGATACAGTACTGGTAGGATCAGTGTTTTAGAGGAGATACAGTCCTGGTAGGATCAGTGTTTTAGAGGAGATACAGTACTGGTAGGATCAGTGTTTTAGAGGAGATACAGTCCTGGTAGGATCAGTGTTTTAGAGGAGATACAGTACTGGTAGGATCAGTGTTTTAGAGGAGATACAGTACTGGTAGGATCAGTGTTCTAGAGGAGATACAGTACTGGTAGGATCAGTGTTTTAGAGGAGATACAGTACTGGTAGGATCAGTGTTTTAGAGGAGATACATTCCTGGTAGGATCAGTGTTTTAGAGGAGATACAGTACTGGTAGGATCAGTGTTTTAGAGGAGATTCAGTCCTGGTAGGATCAGTGTTTTAGAGGAGATTCAGTCCTGGTAGGATCAGTGTTTTAGAGGAGATACAGTACTGGTAGGATCAGTGTTTTAGAGGAGATACAGTACTGGTAGGATCAGTGTTCTAGAGGAGATACAGTCCTGGTAGGATCAGTGTTTTAGAGGAGATACAGTACTGGTAGGATCAGTGTTTTAGAGGAGATACAGTACTGGTAGGATCAGTGTTTTAGAGGAGATACAGTACTGGTAGGATCAGTGTTTTAGAGGAGATACAGTCCTGGTAGGATCAGTGTTTTAGAGGAGATACAGTACTGGTAGGATCAGTGTTTTAGAGGAGATCCAGTCCTGGTAGGATCAGTGTTTTAGAGGAGATCCAGTACTGGTAGGATCAGTGTTTTAGAGGAGATCCAGTACTGGTAGGATCAGTGTTTTAGAGGAGATACAGTACTGGTAGGATCAGTGTTTTAGAGGAGATACAGTCCTGGTAGGATCAGTGTTTTAGAGGAGATACAGTACTGGTAGGATCAGTGTTTTAGAGGAGATACAGTCCTGGTAGGATCAGTGTTTTAGAGGAGATCCAGTACTGGTAGGATCAGTGTTTTAGAGGAGATCCAGTACTGGTAGGATCAGTGTTTTAGAGGAGATACAGTACTGGTAGGATCAGTGTTTTAGAGGAGATACAGTACTGGTAGGATCAGTGTTTTAGAGGAGATACAGTACTGGTAGGATCAGTGTTTTAGAGGAGATCCAGTACTGGTAGGATCAGTGTTTTAGAGGAGATACAGTACTGGTAGGATCAGTGTTTTAGAGGAGATACAGTACTGGTAGGATCAGTGTTTTAGAGGAGATACAGTCCTGACGGTGGGATCAGTGTTTTAGAGGAGATACAGTACTGGTAGGATCAGTGTTTTAGAGGAGATACAGTACTGGTAGGATCAGTGTTTTAGAGGAGATACAGTACTGGTAGGATCAGTGTTTTAGAGGAGATACAGTACCGGTAGGATCAGTGTTTTAGAGGAGATACAGTACTGGTAGGATCAGTGTTTTAGAGGAGATCCAGTACTGGTAGGATCAGTGTTTTAGAGGAGATACAGTACTGGTAGGATCAGTGTTTTAGAGGAGATACAGTACTGGTAGGATCAGTGTTTTAGAGGAGATACAGTACTGACGGTGGGTGTGTTCTGTCCCCAGGCCGCGGTGCGGGGGTCAGGGCGGTCTCCGTGGACCCGGACCCCTCTGACGGGGAGACCCCTGGTCCCAGCGCCCAGCGCCTCCCGGCCCCCCCCCTCAGACCGGCCCCCCCCCTCAGACCGGCCCCCCCCCTCAGACCTGCCCCCCCGCCGTCCCCGAGCGCGGAGCGGAGGCTGACCCTGAACCGGACCTCCTGGCAAGCGGCCAGGGGCCCCGCCTGCAGCCCCCTCCCCCTGGGGGCCAGGAGGACCTCCGGCAGCCCAGCAGAGCCCAGTAAGGCCCCCCCAGGGTGACGCTAGGACCCCCCCCCCCCCCCCCCCCCCTACAGGGTGAGGTTAGGACCCCCCCCCCCTAGAGGGTGAGGTTAGGACCAGGAGGCGGGTCATGTGGTCACCATGGTAACCTGAGGTCCTCTCTCCCAGTTGTGCTGTCCAGTGAGGAAGAGGATGGTGAGCAGGAGGAAGGTGTCCGGCCCTCACCTGCACAGCGGACGCAGGTAGGACCAGGCAGTATCCCTCCAGCTGATTGATGCCTAATTTATGCTTAATTTATGCTTAATTTATGCTTCATTTAAGCTTCATTTATGCCTAATTTATGTTTAATTTATGCTTAATTTATGCTTAATTAGTGCTTAATTGGTGATTAATCGTTAGTCTAATTAAGTGTGTGCTTCAGGCTGGTGGGCCAGTCCTCTCGGGTCGTGGACCGGGTCCGGGGGCGGGGCTAAGGGGCGGGGCCAGCACAGCGGATCAGACCACGCCCCCCTCCATGGAGCTGGAGTTCAGCGACCTCCACCTGGGTCTGACCCGGGCGGGGGCCAGCGGGACCCTGAGGGTGAGGCCACGCTACACACACACACAGACACACACACACACACACACACACACACACACACACACACAGACAGAGGAACACACACACACACAGGGACACACACACACACACAGGGACACACACACACACACAGAGGAACACACACACACACACAGGGACACACACACACACACACACACACACACACACACACACACACACACACACACACACACACAC
This sequence comes from Gadus macrocephalus, assembly GCF_031168955.1. Lineage (NCBI taxonomy): Eukaryota > Metazoa > Chordata > Actinopteri > Gadiformes > Gadidae > Gadus > Gadus macrocephalus. The sequence continues at coordinate 34,172,745 of NC_082385.1, forward strand.
ACACACACACACACAGAGGAACACACACACACACACACACACAGGGACACACACACACACACACACACACAAAGGGACACACACACATACACACACACAGGGACACACACACACACACACACACAATCACACACACATGAACACACACACACATATGAACGCACACACACACATATCCACACACACACACCCCTTAGTCTGAGGGATCTCCACTGTCTGTGACTCTCTGTCTCTCTCTCTCCCTCCCTCCCCCCCCCTCTCTCTCTCCTCCCCCCTGTCTCTGTCTCTGTCTGTCTGTCTGTCTGTCTGTCTGTCTGTCTGTCTGTCTGTCTGTCTGTCTGTCTGTCTGTCTCTGTGTCTCTCTCTCTCCCCCTCCTCTCTCTCTCTCTCTCTCTCCCCCTCCTCCCCCTCTCTCTCCCCCTCTCTCTCTCTCTCCAGATCACAGAGCACGCCATCATACTTCCTCTGAAAGGTAGGAACTAACGCATGCTAGGAACACCTAGTGATACATAACAGTAACACGTGCTAACACACGCTAGGAACACGCAGCAGGCTGTAGTAACAGGGTGATGCTGTATGCTAACTCATGCAGCAGGATGTATGTAACACATCCTAATACGTGCAAGTATCAGGCAGCAGGCTATATGCTAACACATGCTAACACTTGCCAGGAAAACGCAGCAGGATGTATTCTAACACATGCTAACAAGTTCTAGTAACATGCAGCAGGCTGTATGCTAATACATGCTAAAACAAGCTAGTAACACGCAGCAGGCTGTATGCTAACACGTGCTAGTAACACGCAGCAGGCTGTATGCTAATACATGCTAACACGAGCTAGTAACACGCAGCAGGCTGTATGCTAACACGTGCTAGTAACACGCAGCAGGCTGTATGCTAACAGGCGTCCTCTCTCCAGGGGACTCCGCTGGCGGGGGGCAGTGCGAGGTGGTGGTGGTCGCCTCCCAGGTCAGAGGGCACGGCCTGTGGGAAGGGGGCGTGGCCGGCGGAGGTCCCGCCCCCTCACTGCTCTTCCTCTGGGTGACAGTCGCACAGGCCAATCTGCTGCAGACTGAGATGTCAATCATCCACCCCGTCTCCAAGCATGGTGAGCATCACCCTGTCTCACACCCACCCTGTCTCACACCCACCATGGCTCACATCAACACCGTCTCACACCCAGCCTGTCTCACATCCACCGTGTCTCACATTCATCATGTCACATCCACCCTGTCACGCATTCATCATGTTACACATTTACCCGGGTTCACAACAAAACGGTCTCACATCCACCCTGTCTCACATCCACCGTGTGTCACATCAACACCGTCTTGCACCCACCCTGTCTCACATCCACTGTGTCTCACATCAACACCGTCTCACACCCACCCTGTCTCACATCCACAGTGTCTCACATCAACACTGTCTCACACCCACCCTGTCTCACATCCACCGTGTCTCACATCAACACTGTCTCACACCCACCCTGTCACATCCACCATGTCTCACATCTGCCCTCTCTCACATCTGCCCTCTCTCACATTCACCCTGTCACACATTCATCATGTTACACATTTACCCTGGTTCACAACCAAACGGTCTCACACCCACCCTGTCTCACATCCACCCCCCCCCCTCCAGGTGGGAGCTGCGTGTTCCTGCTGGTGGTCCTCAGTGTGTCGGAGCTGCAGGCGGCGCTCTGTCTCTCCCTGCTGGGCACGGAGGAGTACTGCTGCTCCTCCCCTCTGGATCTCAGCCAGGCCCTGCGCCTCCTCAGG
>NC_082385.1:34174622-34257122 GCF_031168955.1 Gadus macrocephalus
CGTGCCTCCCCTGGGGGGCGCCAAAGAGCCACAGGGGAGGCGCAACACGCAAAGAAAGAATACACATCTGTGTGCAGCTCTATTGATATCGGTAATTGTGCGTGCGTGTATTAGTTTTAAAATGCATCGTTTCCTTGTCCCAAGTCACCAGAAGTCAGCATTAAGGGAAGAGACAGGACCCAGCAAAAGTCGTAGGAAATATGATCCTGAATCCGTTTCTGGAGTTCCCTCAGATCTCCACAAAGGCTCTGAAAGTCCTGATCCCCTTCACCTCCACCTACTTGTGTGAGTGTGGGTTTCCCGCACTCACCCAGATTAAAAACCAATACAGATCAAGGCTGCAGGTGGAGGACGACTTGCGTTTATTTCTCTCTGCAGTGCAGCCCCGCATCAAAAGCGAGGCCTCAATGTTCTCACGGATATCGACGATTAAATTGAAAGTCAAAGTTGTGTCGTCTTGAATGCATGAATTGGTTGGGCCATAGGGTTGATACCGCTCGTAGCGCAAATTATGTGAATTTGGCGCATTTTGTTTGTTGTTTAAATCTGAGGTTTTATGTGGCTGAAATGGCTGTCCTTACCTACTCTAAGGGGAGGCTCACGTTCATCCAATTTGAAAACCCCTGGTCTATAGCATATAACGGCGTTATATGCTATAGCGCGACTGCGGTCCACTTTGAAAAAAGAAAAAATCCTTAATTAATTAAAAAAAAACGGTTAACTGTACACGAATAAAAGGGGTTGCGTAACCGTTTACAATTTTTTGTAACCGTTCACACCCCTGGTGTGTGTGTGTGTGTGTGTGTGTGTGTGTGTATGTCTACATGTGTTTGTGTGCCTTTGTGTGTGTGTGTGTGTTTGTCTATACTGTATGTGGGTGTGTGTGTGTGTGTCTATATGTGTGTGTGTGTGTGTGTGTGTATTGAATTGTTTATTTGATCCACAATCAGCTCTCTGGTACTCAGACGAGTGCTGTTCCTCCTGAGGTCAAAAATTCCGAATTGCATATCCTTTATTGCATACAATAATGTGTGTGTGTCTACTCCTCCTCCTCCTCACTGTGTGTGTGTGTGTGTGTGTGTGTGTGTGTGTGTGTGTGTGTGTGTGTGTGTGTGTGTGTGTGTGTCAGGTCCTGTATCCTGGTGATGGACTCCCTGAGGCTGTCGGCCCATGAGAACGCCTGCAGGCTGCTGAGAGAGTGAGTCTGCGTCTCCCTCACCCCCCCCCCACCCTGTCTCCCCCCACTGGGCTCGGTCAGCAGTAACCCGAGGCTCCGCCCCTCCAGATACCTGCAGGTGGAGTGGCAGGTGAGGAGAGGGAGGGCCCGCCTCTTCACGCCCGACACCGTGTGCAGCGCCGTGTGCCGGCTCCCCCTGCAGGACAACAGCAGCGACTGCGGCCTGTACCTCCTGCAGTATGCAGAGAGCTTCCTCCAGGTACTGCTGCTCCTCCTCCCCCTCCTCCTCCTCCTCCTCCTCCTCCTCCCCCTCCTTCTCCTCCTCCTCCCTCACCTCCTCCTGGCTGTTGCCCTGACCCTGCTCTCTGATTGGTCCTCCAGAACCCCGTGGTGCACTTTGACCTCCCGGTTCGTCTGGAGGGCTGGTTTCCACGGCAGCAGATCAGATCCAAACGGGACCAAATCCGGAGTCTGGTCCTGGACCTCCGAGAGGAACAGAGCCACCCAGGACCACGCTAGACCAGACCAGACCAGACCAGTAGAGACCAGACCAGACCAGTAGAGGCCAGAGCCACCCAGGACCATGCTAGACCAGACCAGACCAGTAGAGACCAGAGCCACGCAGGACCACGCTAGACCAGACCAGACCAGACTAGACCAGACCAGTAGAGAACAGAGCCACCCGGGACCACGCTAGACCAGACCAGACCAGTAGAGACCAGACCAGACCAGTAGAGACCAGACCAGTAGAGGCCAGACCAGTAGAGACCAGAGCCACCAGGACTAGTATCATGACCAGGACCGGATCCAGCCCGGACCAGACAGGCTTCACCGCCACTCGTGCAATAATAAATATTTATAAAGAGTTATTTTTTGAACAAATTCCCAATGTTTGTTTGAATAAAATGTTTTTTTAAAAACATTTTGTGTTCGACGTTTCCATCGCCTTAAAACACCGTCTCAGTGTCCATCGAGCCAGTGAAAGCACGGTACTCTAATCCATAGACAGTACGATCAAAGACAGGGGTGACGCGCGTGACGGACCAATCAGAAACGGGCGGCCGTGTCTCCGGGATATTGGCGTGGCCATAGTAGGATTCACCTCCTGGAGGGTCTCAAGCTGGCCCCCCACCCCCCACCCCGCTCTCTGTTTGAGGGGAGGATGAGAGCCTCCAGTAATCTGGGGGGCGTTAGCCCCCGGAGCAGCTTAGCCTCATGAGGATAAGACCAGCTGCTCCGAACGCACCGCTAGCAGGCCTAGCTTAGCTGCTCCGGACGCACCGCTAGCAGGCCTAGTTTAGCTGCTCCGGACGCACCGCTAGCAGGCCTAGTTTAGCTGCTCCGGACGCACCGCTAGCAGGCCTAGCTTAGCTGCTCCGAACGCACCGCTAGCAGGCCTAGCTTAGCTGCTCCGGACGCACCGCTAGCAGGCCTAGCTTAGCTGCTCCGAACGCACCGCTGGCAGGCCTAGTTTAGCTGCTCCGAACGCTAACAGGCCTAGCTTAGCTGCTCCGAACGCACCGCTAGCAGGCCTAGCTTAGCTGCTCCGAACGCACCGCTAGCAGGCCTAGCTTAGCTGCTCCGAACGCACCACTAGCAGGCCTAGCTTAGCTGCTCCGAACGCACCGCTAGCAGGCCTAGCTTAGCTGCTCCGAACGCACCGCTAGCAGGCCTAGCTTAGCTGCTCCTAACGCTAACAGGCCTAGCTTAGCTGCTCCGAACGCACCGCTAGCAGGCCTAGCTAAGCTGCACCGAACGCACCGCTAGCAGGCCTAGCTTAGCTGCTCCGAACGCACCGCTAGCAGGCCTAGTTTAGCTGCTCCGAACGCACCGCTAGCAGGCCTAGCTTACCCACTCTGTATGGCTACCAGCGAACAGTCTCTAGCTAGCCTGCCTGTACTGCTAGCGGTTAACAGACCTCCCTAGTTTAATTTCAATTCAATTCCATTCTCCTGGTACAGCCCTGAATCCCAGCTGCGGCCTCAAAGGGCCCGTCAGGCCGTGTGGGGATGAGGCTCTGAACCGCTCGCGGACCCAGCTGCAGCTCCGCACACGACGGGTGTTGGAGTGACGGAGCTGACCGGACGTCTGGCCACTGACTGTGGTAAGGGTTAGCCTGGTTAAGGGTTAGCCTGGTTAAGGGTTAGCCTGGGTTAAGGGTTAGGGTCAGGTGGAGAGGAGACAGCGCTGAGCTCCCACCTGTGGCCTGAAGGGTTAGCCTGGTCAAGGGTTAGCCTGGTCAAGGGTTAGCCTGGGTTAAGGTGGAGAGGAGACGGTGTCTAGCTCGCACCTGTGGCCCACTGCCACCGGACACAGGACGGCTCTAATCCCGCCGGATTAGACCGGTTTAGGGCTTCAGGGAAGACGGGCACCCCCCACAACCTTCAACTGATCTCTAATTCCCGTAGACACGATCTATTCCTGGGTTCTACGGCGACTGGCTCAGACGAGTGGGCAGGGCTCACCTAAAGCCCGGTGCCCGGGGCCCCGACCGCGACACGCCCCTCCGAGGGCCGACCGCTAATCCCGTTAGCCCGACGCCTCGACGGGAACGAAGGCCCACCGACCACGCTGCTCCACACCGTCCCAGGAGAGGAGCCCACCCTGGGGTCACCCAGAGGAACCAGGGGGTCACCTAGAGGAACCTGGGGAACCTGGGGTCACCCAGAGGAACCTGGGGAACCAGAGGGTCACCCAGGGGAACCTGGGAACCATGGGGTCACCCAGAGGAACCTGGTGAACCTAGGGTCAACCAGTGGAACTTGGGGTCACCCAGAGGAACCTGCGCTATCTAGAGGAACCAGGTTATATATTTGGCCCCTAACCTTCCACTGCTTCTCTCTTCTCCAACATCGAACCAGAACCAGAACGTTCTTAAAACAAACCCGGCCCGTCCACGATCCACCCAGCGAATCGTTATATTCTTCCCACTTGGAAGGAGAACCTCCCTGCTAGCGTCTCTAGACCTCCCTAGGGTCTCTAGACCTCCTTAGGGTCTATTGAAGCTCCCTAGGGTAGCTTTAATAGGATTCGCCCCTCGCCCTGGAGACCCGTGAGCTCCGGACCTGGAGGTGCGGTCGTGGCCCGGTGTTTCTGAAGGCCTGGGATGGAGCGGCGGTACGTAGCGGCAGCCAGCCACCCGGGGGCGTTCTGATGATCTGACGGAAACCAAACCCAACGGCTTGGGTGAATCCTGAGCCCCTGAGCGAGGAGATGAACCCACGGAGTAGGAAGGGCTGAGGAGTAAACAGCGGGGAGTGGAGGGCCAGGGGTGACCTTCAGAGAGGTCTCCTGACCTTCCCAGGGCGCGTCACCTCGCAGCCCGGCCAGATAATCCAGAGATCAGTCGGCTGCCGAGACCACCTGCTGCCGAGGAACGCTGTGAGGCCTTAGTCCTAAAGTCCCTGTCCCACTGGGAGCTGCCCAGTACAGCCATACTCTGCTACTGGTTCTACTGGGTGCTTCCCAGCACAGCCACGGTCTTTAGGGCGGGACAGTCGAGTGGTTAGGGTGATCCACTCCCAGCTGAAGGCCCCGGGATCTGACCCCCCAGTGCCACCCCTCCCAGTGATCCTGAAGGTCAGGGCTCCTCAGCGTCTCCACGTTTCAGCGCCCGGCGCGGGGATTAGAGCGCGAGCCAATGACCGCGTGGTAAATACTAGTGGTGTTGTCAGGGGGGGATAGAGGTGGAGAGGTGATCTCTATGAGCCGCTCTGCTCCCCGACCCGAGAACACGTTCACTGCTCACCCATCCGAGGCTCAGGGGCCCGCGGACGTAGATCAGCCCCAAACCTGGCGGCATCGAACCAGCAACCCTCAGGGTCCGAGGCAGTGAGACGGTCAGAACACGGAGGCGTGCCGGCTGCGTCTGTCGCCCGACTTCCTGTCAGTACGGCTCAGGTCACTCCGCGGTCTTAGAGCGCAGAGGAGACAATCCCGAGAGCCGGCAAATAGGATTAGTGTCGGGAGGAGGTCCATCTGCAGCGCCGGCCGTCATCACCGCCCCGTGTCCCGGAGCGCCGCCCTGACCCGGAGCATCACACCCCAACGCCCCGCCCAACAAGATCATACCTCCGCCCGACAGGAGTCATACCTCCGCCCGACAGGAGTCATACCTCCGCCCGCACCACCCTCTGCCTGCACCCGGCCATGTGACCCGGTGAAGACGGACACTCTGAGGACAGACCTGGGGCCATGTGACCCAGTGAAGACGGACACTCTGAGGACAGACCGGGGGGCCATGTGACCCGGTGAAGACGGACACTCTGAGGACAGACCTGGGGCCATGTGACCCAGTGAAGACGGACACTCTGAGGACAGACCGGGGGGCCATGTGACCCAGTGAAGACGGACACTCTGAGGACAGACCGGGGGGCCATGTGACCCAGTGAAGACGGACACTCTGAGGACAGACGGTGGAGGAGCGGAACAGCGTGAGGTTGAGTTTGGGGATGCGTGGATCGTCCTAGAGGTTCAAGATGATGGTCTGCTGGACCCTTTGGACCGGGCTTCTATTGGGTGGTCTTCACCTGCTGACAGGTAAGGAGACACCTGTAGATGCCTGTAGATACTGTTACCCGAGGACCTGGACATGGAGTAGACCTGAAGACCAGTAGACCTGTAGACCAGTAGACCTGTAGACCAGTAGACCAGTAGACCTGTAGACCAGTAGACCTGTAGTACAGGCGCCATGTGGCTCAGGGGGTAGCCGGAAGGTTGCTAGTTCGAGTGTGGAGGTGTCCCTGAGTGAGACGCCTCACCCTGACTGCTTCTGACCAGCTGGCTGTTGCCCGTCGGTGTGTGAATGTGTTACTGTGTGTATGAATGTGTATGAATGTGTGCATGAATGTGTGACTGGGTGTATGAATGTGTGACTGCATGAATGTGTGAATGTGTGTATGAATGTGTGACTGTGTGTATGAATGTGTGTATGAATGTGTGACTGGGTGTATGAATGTGTGACACTGTATGAATGTGTGAATGTGTGTATGAATGTGTGACTGTATGAATGTGTGACTGTGTATGAATGTGTGACACTGTATGAATGTGTGCATGAATGTGTGCATGAATGTGTGAATGTGTGTATGAATGTGTGAATGTGTGTATGAATGTGTGACTGTGTATGAATGTGTGATACTGTGTATGAATGTGTGACTGTATGAATGTGTGACACTGAATGAATGTGTGTATGAATGTGTGACTGTGTATGAATGTGTGACTGTGTGTATGAATGTGTGACTGTGTGTATGAATGTGTGACACTGTGTGTATGAATGGGTGAATGTGAGGCAGTATTGTAAAGAGCTCTGAGCGGCCACTGGTTAGAACAGTGCAGTATAGGTTCAGTGCATTTACTGTAGACCAGTAGACGTGTATGGTCTGCTACCTGAGGACAGGGACCTGGTGTAGACCGGGTTTATAGGGACCTGGTGTAGACCGGTCTATAGGGACCTGGTGTAGACCAGTCTATAGGGTCCCTTGTGTAGACCAGTCTATAGGGACCTGGTGTAGACCGGGTTCATAGGGGCCTGGTGTAGACCGGTCAATAGGGCCCCTGGTGTAGACCGGTCTATAGGGTCCCTGGTGTAGACCGGTCTATAGGGTCCCTGTTGTAGACCGGTCTATAGGGTCCGTTATAGGGTCCCTGCTGACGGTGCGGTCTGACCCCACAGAGGCCCGTGGTGGAGGCGGAGGTGGGGGCGTGGCCTGGGGGCGGTCTGCGGGGACCAGAACCCTCGGACCAGGGCCGGGGCCGGGGCTCTGGGCGGCGGGCCGCCGGGGGCCCGGGGCCCTGTCCCGCCAGAGGAGGGAGGCCCTGTTCCCCAGCGGGGTGAAGCTCTGCTCCCAGGAGACGCTGGAGACGGCGCTGAGGAACCACCTGGACTACTTCCACCTGAGAGGTACCAGACTCTAACTAACACTAACTAGACTAACTAGCACTAACTAGATACCAATTATCACTAACTTACACTAACCAGACACTAACTAGATACCAACTATCACTAACTTACACTACCCAGACACTAACTAACTAACACTACCTAGACACTAACTAGATAATAACTATTACTAACTTACACTAACCAGACAATAACTAGCACTAACTAGACACTAGATACCAACTATCACTAACTTGCACTACCCAGACACTAACTAACTAACACTACCTAGACACTAACTAGATAATAACTATTACTAACTTACACTAACCAGACAATAACTAGCACTAACTAGACACTAAATAGATACCAACTATCACTAACTAGCGCAAACTAGATACCAACTATCACTAACTTACACTAACCCGACAATAACTAACATTAACTAGACACTAACTAGCACGAACTAGATACTAACTAGCACACTGTTGTGTCAGGTTGACTCAGAAATCTTTTCTTTAGTAAATGTATGAAAGGTGAAGGGTGGAGGAGCCTCCAGGGGGCGCTGTAGGGAACTGCATGAGGTTCTCAGACACTAAACATGCCTCAAACTAACTAGTGCACACTAACTGCTTCTTCTCCTTACTCCCCCTCTCTCCTCTCCCTTCCCCCATCTCTCTCCTCCTCCTCCCTCTCTCCTCCCCCCTGCCCCTCCTCACCTGCTGTGTGTGTGTGTGTGTGTGTGTGTGTGTGTGTGTGTGTGTGTGTGTGTGTGTGTGTGTGTGTGTGTGTGTGTGTGTGTGTGTGTGTGTGTGTGTGTGCGCGCGCGCGCGCTCCAGTGTGTCAGGAGACGGTGTGGGAGGCCTATAAGATCTTCTGGGACCGCCTCCCCGACCGGGAGGAGTACCATGATTGGCTGAGCCGTTGTTTGGACGGTTCTGTCAGCCTCATTGAGATTGGCCGGCAGTTCAGCCAATCACAGGAGCACATCCAGCTCATCAGGACTGTGAGTCTGCTCATAATTGTCTGTCTGTCTGTCTGGCTTGTTGTCATAATGGGCTATATAGGGACTCATTGGTTAACTGGATAGTGGGTAATTTGTCAATTTAACTTAAGAGTAACAAGAGTAACTGCTTGATTGATCAGTGAGTAATTGGTTGATTGATCAGTGAGTAATTGCTTGATTGATCACTGAGTAATTGGTTGATGGATCAGTGAGTAATTGCTTGATTGATCAGTGAGTAATTGCTTGATTGATCACTGAGCAATTGGTTGATTGATCAGTGAGTAATTGCTTGATTGATCACTGAGTAATTGGTTGATTGATCAGTGAGTAATTGCTTGATTGATCACTGAGTAATTGGTTGATGAATCAGTGAGTAATCGATTGACTGTATTGTTTCAGAGGGTAGAGGTGACTGCATCGCTGAACAGGTGAGTTCTCTGCATTTTGGTAAACAATGGCTTCCGTTGGTCACATGACCTTGTGTTGAGTCCCTCATTTGTACCCCCCCCCCCCCCCCCCCCCTTTGCAGCGTTCCTACAAGCTCCGCCCCCCCACTCTGCAGGTAGGACTGACCACATAAAGGCTGCAGTGCTAGTGAATTGCTCTACTACTCAGCCCCTCCAGAAAAACGGGATTATGCGATCGCATAATTCAACGCATAATCAGCCAAAGTCTGCATATTCATGCAGGGGCCGCATTTTTTCAAACATGCCGCACTTTCACCACATAAATTGCAGATTTCTGCGAAAAATATGCAGGGCTTGCATGTTTTCATACTCCCCGCATTTTCGTTGCAAAAAAGTCACATATATCTTAGCAGAAAGTTGAAAAATGTTGCGTTTACTTCACACAAGAGCAGTTCCCGCATTTTTCGCAAGGTCCCGCAATTTTCATCGCATAAAATCACATAAATATGCCGCATATTTAATTTTTGGCCGCAATAATCACAAAAAAACGCCGCATTTCTCTGGAGGGACTGACTACTGTGTCACAGGGAGTCAGACCCCCAACCCTGCAGTGCAGTGCCTTGCTCTACCACTGAGTCACCAGGGAGTAGAACCACCAACCCTGCAGTGTAGTGCCTTGCTCTACCACTGAGTCACAGGGAGTCAGACCCCCAACCCTGCAGTGTAGTGCCTTGCTCTACCACTGAGTCACCAGGGAGTAGAACCACCAACCCTGCAGTGTAGTGCCTTGCTCTACCACTGAGTCACCAGGGAGTAGAACCACCAACCCTGCAGTGTAGTGCCTTGCTCTACCACTGAGTCACCAGGGAGTAGAACCACCAACCCTGCAGTGTAGTGCCTTGCTCTACCACTGAGTCACCAGGGAGTAGAACCACCAACCCTGCAGTGTAGTGCCTTGCTCTACCACTGAGTCACAGGGAGTCAGACCCCCAACCCTGCAGTGTAGTGCCTTGCTCTACCACTGAGTCACCAGGGAGTAGAACCACCAACCCTGCAGTGTAGTGCCTTGCTCTACCACTGAGTCACCAGGGAGTAGAACCACCAACCCTGCAGTGTAGTGCCTTGCTCTACCACTGAGTCACCGGGGAGTAGAACCACCAACCCTGCAGTGTAGTGCCTTGCTCCGAGTCACCGGGGTAGGTTTGCTGGTTGACTCTTGTTTCCTGGTTGCAGTACGGAGCCCCCAGCCCACGGCGACATCACCTGGACAGGTACGCAACACACACTGTTACCGCTACTGCTACTGTAGTCCTAGTACTACTGTAGTCCTAGTACTACTGTAGTCCTACTACTACTGTAGTCCTAGTACTACTGTAGTCCTAGTACTGCTGTAGTCCTAGTACTACTGTAGTCCTAGTACTACTGTAGTCCTACTACTACTGTAGTCCTACTACTACTGTAGTCCTAGTACTACTGTAGTCCTAGTACTACTGTAGTCCTAGTACTACTGTAGTCCTACTACTACTGTAGTCCTAGTACTACTGTAGTCCTAGTACTACTGTAGTCCTACTACTACTGTAGTCCTAGTACTACTGTAGTCCTACTACTACTGTAGTCCTAGTACTACTGTAGTCCTACTACTACTGTAGTCCTAGTACTACTGTAGTCCTACTACTACTGTAGTCCTAGTACTACTGTATACTACTGCAATGCTACTGTAGGATCACTTGTCGTAGCCGTCTAGCAGTAGTATATTGTGCTGTCTGAGCCGTCTGGGATCTGTGTGTGTGTGTGTGTGTGTGTGTGTGTGTGTGTGTGTGTGTGTGTGTGTGTGTGTGTGTGTGTGTGTGTGTGTGTGTGTGTGTGTGTGTGTGTGTGTGTGTGTGTGTGTGTGTGTGTGTGTGTGTGTGGTGGTTACCCTCCTCCCAGAATAGACGTGTTAACCCTCTTAGTCTCATCTCACCAGAGGGGGGAGAGGAGGGGGAGGGGGGAGAGGGTGTGGCTCAGAGGTGTGTGTGTGTGTGTGTGTGTGTGTGTGTGTGTGTGTGTGTGTGTGTGTGTGTGTGTGTGTGTGTGTGTGTGTGTGTGTGTGTGTGTGTGGTGGTTACCCTCCTCCCAGAATAGACGTGTTAACCCTCTTAGTCTCATCTCACCAGAGGGGGGAGAGGAGGGGGAGGGGGGAGAGGGTGTGGCTCAGAGGTGTGTGTGTGTGTGTGTGTGTGTGTGTGTGTGTGTGGAGCCAAACCAACAACAGTAATGAAGGGAGAGTGTTGTCTGTCTGAGAGGTGTTGGGTGCTCACTGAGTGTTTGTGGTGATCCGTCCGAGCCGTTGGGCCAAGAGTGGCCACAGCCGGCGTGGAGAGTTGTAGTAATCTGCAGTAATCTGTAAATGCGTTCTGAGATTTGTGAATGTGTACAGGAATGTAACACAACTCTCCATGCACACTTGATCTGTGGAGTGATCAATGAACAATGATCTGTGAAGTGATCAGTGATCAATGATCAAGTAGTAATCAATGATCCGGTAGTGATCATTGATCCAGTAGTGATCAATGATCCGGTAGTGATTAATAATCCGATGGTGATCAATATGATCAATGATCAATTATCTGTGAAGTACGGTAATCAATGATCGATGAACCAGTAGTGATCAATAATGAATGATCTGTGAAGTGATCAATGATCCGGCAATGATCAATGATCCATTAGTGATCAATGATCTGTGAAGTGATCAATGATCAACGATCCACTAGTGATCAGTGATCCACTATTGATCAATGATCCACTAGTGATCAGTGATCCACTAGTGATCAATGATCCACTAGTGATCAGTGATCATTGATCCAGTAGTGGTCAATGATCCACTAGTGATCAGTGATCAACGATCCGGTAGTGATCAATGCTCTGGTCCGGGTCTACAGAGGACGGGGTCGTGACCCCGGGAGGAGGACCCACCACGGCTGACCTCGGTGACCTCTCACCTGAGCCCCCCGTCGTCACGGCGACGCCGGGCGGTGACGTCACCAGCGCCTCCCAGCAGGACGTCCCGGGAGCTCCTGGGACGTCCCCTGACCCCCCGGCCGGGCCCCCCACGGCGCTCCCAGGAGAGGAAGACCACGAGGGGGTCCCCTCAGACCCCTCGGACCACCTCAGGACGGGTGGAGATGCGGCGGAGGCAGCAGCCGAGGGCGGAGCAGAGGAGGAAAAGGAGGAGGAGGAGGAGGTCGTCTCTGAAGACGCAGAGCTTCTAGCCCCGCCGACCACCGCCAACGAGGAGCCCGCAGAACCTGAGGAGGACCATTCTCCCGGGGCCCCGGTGGGGCTCTGGGACCCCGCCCAACAGGAACCTCCTCCTGACGAGGTCCTGGTCCAGACCCCCAGCGCCTCCTCAGACCAGCACTCCTCTCAGGGTCCTGGACACGGCCCCCACACACCGCCCACCCACCTCACCTCCACCTCCTCCACGGACGTCACCTCCACCACCTCCCTAGACGTCACCTCCACCACCTCCGTAGACGTCACCTCCCTAGACGTCACCTCCACCACCTCCCTAGACGTCACCTCCCTAGACGTCACCTCCCTAGACGTCACCTCCACAGACGTCACCTCCACCACCTCCCTAGACGTCACCTCCCTAGACGTCACCTCAACCACCTCCCTAGACGTCACCTCCACAGACGTCACCTCCACAGACGTCACCTCCACCACCTCCCTAGACGTCACCTCCACCATCTCCCTAGACGTCACCTCCCGAGACGTCACCTCCACAGACGTCACCTCCACCACCTCCCTAGACGTCACCTCCACAGACGTCACCTCCACCACCTCCACAGACGTCACCTCCACAGACGTCACCTCCACAGACGTCACCTCCACAGACGTCACCTCCACTGACGTCACCTCCACAGACGTCACCTCCACCACCTCCCTAGACGTCACCTCCCTAGACGTCACCTCAACCACCTCCCTAGACGTCACCTCCCTAGACGTCACCTCCACAGACGTCACCTCCACAGACATCACCTCCACAGACGTCACCTCCACAGACGTCACCTCCACAGACGTCACCTCCACCACCTCCCTAGACGTCACCTCCCTAGACGTCACCTCCACCACCTCCCTAGACGTCACCTCCACCATCTCCCAAGACGTCACCTCCACCATCTCCCTAGACGTCACCTCCACCATCTCCCTAGACGTCACCTCCCTAGACGTCACCTCCACAGACGTCACCTCCACAGACGTCACCTCCACCACCTCCCTAGACGTCACCTCCACCACCTCCCTAGACGTCACCTCCACCATCTCCCTAGACGTCACCTCCCTAGACGTCACCTCCACAGACGTCACCTCCACCACCTCCCTAGACTTCACCTCCACAGACGTCACCTCCACAGACGTCACCTCCCTAGACGTCACCTCCACAGACGTCACCTCCACAGACGTCACCTCCACCACCTCCACAGACGTCACCTCCACCACCTCCACGGACGTCACCTCCACAGACGTCACCTCCCTAGACGTCACCTCCCTAGACGTCACCTCCACAGACGTCACCTCCCTAGACGTCACCTCCCTAGACGTCACCTCCACCACCTCCCTAGACGTCACCTCCACAGACGTCACCTCCCTAGACGTCACCTCCACAGACGTCACCTCCCTAGACGTCACCTCCCTAGACGTCACCTCCACAGACGTCACCTCCACAGACGTCACCTCCACAGACGTCACCTCCACAGACGTCACCTCCCTAGACGTCACCTCCACAGACGTCACCTCCACAGACGTCACCTCCACAGACGTCACCTCCACAGACGTCACCTCCCTAGACGTCACCTCCACAGACGTCACCTCCACAGACGTTACCTCCACAGACGTCACCTCCCTAGACGTCACCTCCACAGACGTCACCTCCACAGACGTCACCTCCACAGACGTCACCTCCCTAGACGTCACCTCCACAGACGTCACCTCCACAGACGTCACCTCCACAGACGTCACCTCCACCACCTCCACAGACGTCACGACCCTTGAGGTCACGATGGTAGAGGTCACGACCCTTGAGGTCACGACCCTTGAGGTCACGACGGTAGAGGTCACGACCCCAGAGGTCACCCCCAGGTACATTGTAGAGTACAACAACGGGAACTTCCCGGAACCAACGATGGAAACGCAGGAAGACAACCAGGACCTCCTGGGGAACAACGTCTTCGGCCTGGAGGACGAGCTGCAGAACACGGTGAGAGATGGTTAGGAGAGTTAGGAGTTAGGAGAGTTAAGGGTTAGGAGAGTAAGGAGTTAGGAAAATTAAGGGTTCGGTTGGTAAGATTTCGGAAAGTTAAGAGAGTTAAGAGTTCAGAGTTTAGAATAATTCATGTTGGGGCGTTTGTTTCATTCAGGTGTAGTGTTCATGTTGGGGCGTTTGTTTCATTCAGGTGTAGTGTTCATGTTGGGGCGTTTGTTTCGTTCAGGTGTAGTCTTCATGTTGGGGCGTTTGTTTCGTTCAGGTGTAGTCTTCATGTTGGGGCGTTTGTTTCATTCAGGTGTAGTCTTCATGTTGGGGCGTTTGTTTCATTCAGGTGTAGTCTTCATGTTGGGGCGTTTGTTTCATTCAGGTGTAGTGTTCATGTTGGGGCGTTTGTTTCATTCAGGTGTAGTCTTCATGTTGGGGCGTTTGTTTCGTTCAGGTGTAGTCTTCATGTTGGGGCGTTTGTTTCATTCAGGTGTAGTCTTCATGTTGGGGCGTTTGTTTCGTTCAGGTGTAGTCTTCATGTTGGGGCGTTTGTTTCATTCAGGTGTAGTGTTCATGTTGCGGCGTTTGTTTCGTTTAGGCTTAGTCTTCATGTTGGGGCGTTTGTTTCGTTCAGGTGTAGTGTTCATGTTGGGGCGTTTGTTTCGTTTAGGCTTAGTCTTCATGTTGGGGCGTTTGTTTCGTTCAGGTGTAGTGTTCATGTTGGGGCGTTTGTTTCGTTTAGGCTTAGTCTTCATGTTGGGGCGTTTGTTTCGTTCAGGTGTAGTGTTCATGTTGGGGCGTTTGTTTCGTTTAGGCTTAGTCTTCATGTTGGGGCGTTTGTTTCGTTCAGGTGTAGTCTTCATGTTGGGGCGTTTGTTTCGTTCAGGTGTAGTGTTCATGTTGGGGCGTTTGTTTCATTCAGGTGTAGTGTTCATGTTGGGGCGTTTGTTTCATTCAGGTGTAGTCTTCATGTTGGGGCGTTTGTTTCGTTCAGGTGTAGTCTTCATATTGGGGCGTTTGTTTCGTTCAGGTGTACTCTTCATGTTGGGGCGTTTGTTTCGTTCAGGTGTACTCTTCATGTTGGGGCGTTTGTTTAGCTCAGCCGTAGCCTTCATGTTGGGGCGTTTGTTTCGTTCAGATCGGTAACGAGATGGGGGCCAGCCGGCCGCGGCCCCCCCGGCCCCTGAAGGAGCAGGTGGTGGAGCTCTACGTCAGGCTGAGGGGAGAGACCTTCACCAACGCCCTCAGGGACCCCAGCAGCTCCCAGCACCTCCTGCTCTCCAGACGGTTCACACGCAAGGTGAGGAGATCTCCTCTCTCCTCCTCTCCTCTCCTCCTCTCCTCTCCTCTCTCCTCCTCCCCTCTGCTCTCCTCTCCTCTCTCCTCCTCTCCTCTCCTCTCCTCTCTTTCTCCTCTCCTCTCCTCTCTCCTCCTCCCCTCTCCTCTCTCCTCCTCTCCTCTCTTTCTCCTCTCTCCTCTTCTCCTCCCTCTCTCCTCCTCTCCTCCTCTCCTCTCCTCTCTCCTCCTCTCCCCTCCTCTCTTTCTCCTCTCTTTCTCCTCTCCTCTCCTCTCCTCCTCTCCTCTCCTCTCCTCTCCCCTCCTCTCTTTCTCCTCTCCTCTCCTCTCCTCCTCTCCTCTCCTCTCCTCTGAGGAGGTACCTTTCCACCCTAGACCTTTGGTCCTAAACCTTCTCTCCACCTCCAGGTCCGAGACGTCTTCGACCAGGTGCCTGGCTTCAAGAGCGTCTCTGTGGTGGAGTTCAGGTAGGAGACCCACTAACAGACCGCCTGTAGTATTAGTGGATTCAGGTGATTATTACAGAGTATAGTGGATTCAGGTGATGGTATTATTACAGAGTATAGTGGATTCAGGTGATGGTATTATTACAGAGTATAGTGGATTCAGGTGATGGTATTATTACAGAGTATAGTGGAGTATAGTGGATTCAGGTGATGGTATTATTACAGAGTGTAGTGGATTCAGGTGATGGTATTATTACAGAGTATAGTGGAGTATAGTGGATTCAGGTGATGGTATTATTACAGAGTGTAGTGGATTCAGCTGAAAGTATTATTACAGAGTATAGTGGATTCAGCTGATAGTATTATTACAGAGTGTAGTGGAGTATAGTGGATTCAGGTGATGGTATTATTACAGAGTATAGTGGATTCAGGTGATGGTATTATTACAGAGTATAGTGGATTCAGGTGATGGTATTATTACAGAGTATAGTGGATTCAGCTGATAGTATTATTACAGAGTATAGTGGATTCAGCTGATAGTATTATTACAGAGTATAGTGGATTCAGCTGATAGTATTATTACAGAGTATAGTGGATTCAGCTGATAGTATTATTACAGAGTATAGTGGATTCAGGTGATGGTATTATTACAGAGTATAGTGGATTCAGGTGATGGTATTATTACAGAGTAGAGTATAGTGGATTCAGGTGATGGTATTATTACAGAGTATAGTGGAGTATAGTGGATTCAGGTGATGGTATTATTACAGAGTATAGTGGATTCAGGTGATGGTATTATTACAGAGTATAGTGGATTCAGGTGATGGTATTATTACAGAGTATATTGGATTCAGCTGATAGTATTATTAGAGAGTATAGCTGAGTATAGTGGATTCAGGTGATGGTATTATTACAGAGTATAGTGGATTCTGCTGATGGTATTATTACAGAGTATAGTGGATTCAGGTGATGGTATTATTACAGAGTATAGTGGAGTATAGTGGATTCAGGTGATGGTATTATTACAGAGTATAGTGGAGTATAGTGGATTCAGGTGATGGTATTATTACAGAGTATAGTGGATTCAGGTGATGGTATTATTACAGAGTATATTGGATTCAGCTGATAGTATTATTAGAGAGTATAGCTGAGTATAGTGGATTCAGGTGATGGTATTATTACAGAGTATAGTGGATTCTGCTGATGGTATTATTACAGGTCAGGGTGGATTCAGATCAAACAGACATGAATAGATGTATGCATATTTTATGTAGAGCTGTCAAGCGATTAAAATATTTAATCGTGATTAATCGCATTAATGTCATAGTTAACTCGCGATTAATCGCGATTAATCACAAATTATTTTTCTATGCTAAATATCCCTTGATTTTTTTTGTCCCATAATTCTTCTCATTTTAATTCTCTTATCAACATGGTGAAGTGCATCGGCTTGCCTTGTGCAAATGATTTTTTATTGATAACAACATTGGCATATACTGATCAAAACAGGACGATACAAAAAAAGAGCCTATAGTGCAATTAAACGACGCTTTGAACAAATGTCATATGAACATAGCAGTCAGGCTACTGCTTCTTTGTTTTGAGCCAAAGAAAAAAAAAAAAAAAAGTTTAATAAAATAATTGCGTTAATCGCGCAAATTTTTTAACGCCGTTAAATTTGGTTTGCGTTAACGCCGTTAATAACGCGTTTAACTGACAGCTCTAATATCTATGTATGTGTGTGTATGTATGTAGGTTTGTTTGTTTGTTTGTATGTATATGTTGTATTCGTTTTGCAGTTCTGATTTTCTTTTGGATTATTTTTCTCATGTTTTTCTTCTGTTCAGACCTCAGAAAGATCTGGAGAGGTAAGTGATGGAGGAGGTGATGGAGGTGGTGGTAGTTGTGTAGTGATGGCGGTAGTGGTGGTGGAGCTTATAGTTGTGTACTGATCGAGGTGATGGAGGTGGTGGAGGTGGTGATAGTTCTGTAGTGGTGGTGGAGGTGATAGTTGTGTACTGATAGAGGTGGTGGAGGTGATGGAGGTGGTGGAGGTGATGATAATTGGTCAAGGGGTCTGGAGGGTCTGGTCCAGGGCTCTGGGGGTCACAGTGGGGTTCTCTGGGGTCACAGTGGGGTTCTCTGGGGGTCACAGTGGGGGTCACAGTGGGGGTCACAGTGGGGGTCACAGTGGGGGTCACAGTGGGGTCACAGTGGGGGTCACAGTGGGGGTCACAGTGGGGGTCTCAGTGGGGGTCACAGTGGGGGGTCACAGTGGGGTCACAGTGGGGGTCACAGTGGGGGTCTCAGTGGGGTCACAGTGGGGGTCACAGTGGGGTCACAGTGGGGTCACAGCGGGGTCACAGTGGGGTCACAGTGGGGGTCACAGTGGGGTCTCAGTGGGGTCACAGTGGGGTCTCAGTGGGGGTCACAGTGGGGTTCTCTTGCCCAGGGGTCTGGTGGTCCTTGTCCACTACGCCGTCACCCTGGAGGTGGACAGCGGGGGGGTCAGCAGCCACACCCTGGACTCCGTCACCCAGCTGAACGCGGGGGTGGAGCTCTCGTACCGGGCGGAGCAGCCCACCGTGGTCTACACCATCACCGACTACAGGAACTACATCACCGAGGCTCTGCACCGGGACCCCCTCCCCCGCACCGCCCCCCAGCCCGACGCCACCGCCCCGCACCACGGTACGGACCACCGCGGGGGGGGGGGGGGGGGTCAGGGGGGGGTGGGGTTATGCTGGGGTTAGGGTCAGGGATTAGGGTGGGGTTATGTCTGGGTAAGGGTTATGTTGGGGTTAGGGTTAGGGTGGGGATAGGGTGGGGTTATGGGGTTATGGTGGTGTTAGGGTGGGGTTAGGGTGGTGTTACGGTGGGGTTAGGGTTATGGTGGGGTTAGGGTGGGGTCAGGGGTTATGACTGGGTTAGGCCCACTAAACCAACCCCTCCCCTCTCTGCCCCCCCTCCAGTGGAGAACGTCCTGCCGTCCTCCGAGCCCGCCGGGGCCCGGGGGGGCGCCCCGGGCCTGATGGTGAGTCCCCCCCCCCTCTGTGGGTTAGGGTTAGGGTTAGGGTTAGCCCTAACCCTAACCCAGGCTGTGTGTGTTAGGGTTAGTACGGCTTCAGCCTGGGTTAGGGTTAGGGTTAGCCCTAACCCTAACCCAGGCTGTGTGTGTTAGGGTTAGTACGGCTTCAGCCTGGGTTAGGGTTAGGGTTAGCCCTAACCCTAACCCTAACCCAGGCTGTGTGTGTTAGGGTTAGTACGGCTTCAGCCTGGGTTAGGGTTAGGGTTAGCCCTAACCCTAACCCTAACTCTCAGGCCTTAGGGTTAGGGTTATTGGAGGAGATAAGGTGATGAGTGGGTAGTGGAGGAGATAAGGTGGTAGGAGATAAGGTGATGAGTGAGTAGTGGAGGAGATAAGGTGATGAGTGGGTAGTGGAGGAGATAAGGTGATGAGTGGGTAGTGGAGGAGATAAGGTGGTAGGAGATAAGGTGATGAGTGGGTAGTGGAGGAGATAAGGTGATGAGTGGGTAGTGGAGGAGATAAGGTGATGAGTGGGTAGTGGAGGAGATATGGTGATGAGTGGGTAGTGGAGGAGATAAGGTGATGAGTGGGTAGTGGAGGAGATAAGGTGGTAGGAGATAAGGTGATGAGTGGGTAGTGGAGGAGATAAGGTGATAAGGTGGTAGGAGATAAGGTGATGAGTGGGTAGTGGAGGAGATAAGGTGATGAGTGGGTAGTGGAGGAGATAAGGGGGTAGTGGAGGAGATAAGGAGATAAGGTGATGAGTGGGTAGTGGAGGGGATAAGGTGGTAGTGGAGGAGACGAGGTGTTATGTGGGTAGTGGAGGAGATAAGGAGATAAGGTGGTAGGAGACAAGGTGATGAGTGAGGACGTGTGCTCTGCAGGAAAACGTCCTGGCAGCGGAGAGGCCTCCGGACGCCCCACCCCAGGAAGTGGGCGGCGCCGCGTCACAGGAAGTGGGCGGCGCCGCGTCACAGGAAGTGGGCGGCGCTGAGGGCGTCCTCACGAAGGACAACTTCCTGCTGGCGACCTTTGACCCCTGGAAAGGGAAACACTCCGATGTGGCGAGCAGTGAAAACGACGTGCTCCTATTGGACGAGAGCACAGCCACTCCCCCTGTCCCTGATTGGACAGATGACCTCGGAGCAGGTAGCTTTGAAGGAGACATATTATGGTGTTTTCCCAACATGTAAACATAGTATTTGAGTTCCAGAAAACATGTTTTTGAAGCTGTTTGCTGGAAATAGCCTTTAGGAAAAAAAACTATTGTCTACCGCTATTCCCCTGTTTCAGTCCCTTCAGAACGCGCTGTTTCTGGTGTCTGTAGCGGTGATGCAAATGAGCTGCTGCCCATTGACCAATGAGCTGTCAGACTGAACCACAGCATGGAGGAGAAGGGATTGTTGCAGTTTGCTGACTCCTGGAGCTCTATATCAATATAGTATAATATAACATAATAATAATATTATATAAGGGTATTTATATAATCTATCTAATATCACGGCCAAAATCTATGTGCGTAAGTGAAGACTCGTAGTGGGGGTTATCTCGGCCATGGTTGAGAAGAATTGGGGGGAAGGAACTTTGGCCTTGACTCTCTGAAGTCCATGAACCGCGACGTGGAGAAGAAAAGGATTGTACTCCCGGAGCTTAGCTGCAGGGCTAGCGCAGAGTTCCCCCCGCCGGAGCTGCTCGTCCGCTGGTCCACAAAATCTTAATCTCACCTCCTTGTCTCCTGGGTCCCTGTCTCACCTCCTTGTCTCCTGGTTCCTAGATGCTGGAGGCCTGGACGATGAGGGCTTCCTCTTCAGCAGCCTCCCGGCCCCGGTCAGAGGGGTTGATGCCCCGGGCCCCCCCGCCCCGAGGCCCTCGGCGGCCCTGGAGGAGGGGGCCTCTGGAGGCTCCTCGGGGGACGGGGCGGGCAGCGGCCTGGAGGCCTGGACCCCCCCGCTGGACTCCAGGGGGGGGGCCTTCTACGAGGGCCTCCCCCCCCCGGACCTGGAGGAGGAGGCCCCGGAGGAGGGCCCCGACGGCACCACCGGGGCCCCGCAGGGCCCGGTGGTGATCACCCAGGACCTCGGCTCAGACCCGCGCCTCACCAGCACCCCCAGCCCCCCCGAGCTGTGGACCATGGCCCAGCGGCCCAGAGAGATGCTGGGCCGGACCCCCGGGGCCTCGGGGATCCCCCAAGACCTCTCCTTCATGGAGCCCTTCTCCCCCAACGGGGCGCATTCTCTAGAACCTTCTGCTCCTTCTACAGAACCTCCTCCCTATTCTCTAGAACCTTCTGCTCCTTCTACAGAACCTCCTCCCTATTCTCTAGAACCTTCTGCTCCTTCTACAGAACCTCCTGCTCATTCTACAGAACCTTCTCCCTATTCTCTAGAACCTTCTGCTCCTTCTCCAGAACCTTCTGCTCCTTCTACAGAACCTTCTGCTCCTTCTACAGAACCTTCTGCTCCTTCTACAGAACCTTCTGCTCCTTCTCTAGAACCTTCTGCTCCTTCTCTAGAACCTCCTGCTCATTCTACAGAACCTCCTCCCTATTCTCTAGAACCTCCTGCTCCTTCTACAGAACCTTCTGATCCTTCTCTAGAACCTTCTGCTCCTTCTACAGAACCTCCTCCTTATTCTCTAGAACCTTCTGCTCCTTCTACAGAACCTCCTCCCTTCTCTCTAGAACCTTCTGCTCCTTCTACAGAACCACCTCCCTATTCTCTAGAACCTTCTGCTCCTTCTACAGAACCTCCTCCCTATTCTCTAGAACCTTCTGCTCCTTCTACAGAACCTCCTCCCTATTCTCTAGAACCTTCTGCTCCTTCTAGAGAACCTTCTGCTCCTTCTCTAGAACCTTCTGCTCCTTCTCTAGAACCTTATGCTCCTTCTCTAGAACCTTCTGCTCCTTCTCTAGAACCTTCTGCTCCTTCTACAGAACCTTCTGCTCCTTCTACAAAACCCTCTACTCCTTCTCTAGAACCTTCTGCTCCTTCTACAGAACCCTCTACTCCAGACCCGGCCTCTGCTCCAGCCCCGGCCTCCTCCTCCGGTCCTCAGCCTCAGAACATCCGAGTGGATGGTTCTGAAGAGGAGGTTCCCTCCGACCCCAGGGAGGTTGTGGTTGGTCCAGACCGCCCCCTCAGTGAGGGACCACCCAGCGCCGCCCCACAGCCTCCTCTGCTGACGCAGCATGACCCTGAGGTTCTGTCCACGGAGGGGCTGGAGCCAGGGGCGGCGGTGGAACCACAGGGGGAGGGGGAACCAGAGGTGGAGGTAGAACCCGTCCTGCTGCAGCCAGAAGGGGACCATCAGGAGGACTTTGGGGTTCTGGCGGAGCACCGTGTGGGCGGGGCCCAACCGGTGACGCCCACGCGACCCCCGGCCGACCTGTCCCCGGAGGACCTGGTCGAGGACGAGGTCATGCTGGTTACCATGACGACTGCTACGACCGCACCGGTCGCCAAGGTGACCGCCGAGCAGAGCATCTCCCTGTCCCCCGAGATGGACTCCCCGTTCACGCGCGTGTCGGACGCGGCGCCGGAAGACGAGGGGAACCTCCGGGAGCCTCCTCGCCATGACGACCGCCTCGACGACCGCCTCGACGACCGCGTCCAAGAGTCTCCTCCCCGCGACGACCAGCTCCCAGAGTCTCGTCTCCACGACGACCAGCTCCCAGAGCCTCGTCATCGTGACGACATGACGTCCCACTCCGGCTGGGCTGAGAACAACCAGACCGAGGGCGTGTCCACAGCGACGCCCGGCCCAGGGGTCCAGGGGGTCCGACCCTCCGCCGGGGTCCCCCCCTCAGGGCCCGAGGGGGACCTGACCTTTGACCCGACCCGGCCCCTGGACGGAGAGGGCAGCGGGCTCCCGGAGGAGCCCGGGGCGGCGCGGCAGGCGGTGGCCCGGCCCACGGCCCCGGGCAGGGCTCTGTCGGTGTTCTTCAGCCTCAGGGTCACCAACATGAGGTTCTCCACGGACCTGTTCAACAAGAGCTCTGCGGAGTACCGGGACCTGGAGCAGCGCTTCCTCCACCTGGTGGGTTAGCCTGAGCCCCCACGCTATGCCTGGGTTAGCATGAGCCCCCACGCTGCGCCTGGGTTAGCCTGAGCCCCCACGCTGCGCCTGGGTTAGCCTGACCCCCCACGCTACGACTGAGTTAGCCTTAGCCACCACGCTGCGCCTGGGTTAGCCTTAGCCACCACGCTACGCCTGGGTTAGCCTGAGCCCCCACGCTACGACTGGGTTAGCCTGAGCCCCCACGCTACGACTGGGTTAGCCTGAGCCCCCACGCTACGACTGAGTTAGCCTTAGCCACCACGCTGCGCCTGGGTTAGCCTTAGCCACCACGCTACGCCTGGGTTAGCCTGAGCCCCCACGCTACGACTGGGTTAGCCTGAGCCCCCACGCTACGACTGGGTTAGCCTGAGCCCCCACGCTACGACTGAGTTAGCCTTAGCCCCCACGCTATGCCTGGGTTAGCCTGAGCCCCCACGCTATGCCTGGGTTAGCCTGAGCCCCCACGCTACGACTGGGTTAGCCTGAGCCCCCACGCTATGCCTGGGTTAGCCTGAGCCCCAAAGCTACGACTGGGTTAGCCTGAGCCCCCACGCTATGCCTGGGTTAGCCTGAGCCCCCACGCTACGACTGGGTTAGCCTGAGCCCCCACGCTATGCCTGGGTTAGCCTGAGCCCCCACACTATGACTGGGTTAGCCTTAGCCACCACGCTACGACTGGGTTAGCCTGAGCCCCCACGCTACGACTGGGTTAGCCTGAGCCCCCACGCTACGACTGGGTTAGCCTGAGCCCCCACGCTATGCCTGGGTTAGCCTGAGCCCCCACGCTGCGCCTGGGTTAGCCTGAGCCCCCACGCTGCGCCTGGGTTAGCCTGAGCCCCCACGCTGCGCCTGGGTTAGCCTGAGCCCCCACGCTGCGCCTGGGTTAGCCTGAGCCCCCACGCTGCGCCTGGGTTAGCCTGAGCCCCCACGCTACGACTGGGTTAGCCTGAGCCCCCACGCTACGACTGGGTTAGCCTGAGCCCCCACGCTACGACTGGGTTAGCCTGAGCCCCCACGCTATAACTGGGTTAGCTTTGCCTACCACACTATAACTGGGTTAGCTTAGCCACCACGCTATGACTGGGTTAGCCTTAGCCACCATGCTATGACTGGGTTAGCTTTAGTGTTAGCTACCAAACTATGACTGGGTTAGCGTTGGCATTAGCAACCGTACTATGACTGGGTTAGCTTTACCTACCACGCTACGACTGGGTTAGCCTTAGCCACCATGCTATGACTGGGTTAGCGTTAGCCTTAGCCACTAGCGCTGGATAGCATGCTATAACTCTGTCTTCCCCTGCAGTTGGTGCCGTACCTGCAGTCCAACCTCAGTAACTTCCAGAACCTGGAGATCCTGAACTTCCAGAACGGCAGCGTGGTGGTGAACAGCCGGCTGCGCTTCGGGGGGCCGGTGCCGCGGGCCGTGGCCACCGTGGTGCACCTCATCCTGGACGACTTCGCCGCCACCGCCTACCACACCATGGACCTGACCATCGACAGGACCTCGCTGGACGTGGAGACGGGTGGGTGCCCTTAGACAGACAGGCAGACAGACAGGCAGGCAGGAGGCTGGCAGACAGAGACACAGGCAGACAGACAGACAGACAGACAGGCAGTAGGCTGACAGACAGACAGACAGACAGACAGACAGACAGACAGACAGACAGACAGACAGACAGACAGACAGACAGACAGACAGACAGGCAGGCAGTAGGCTGAACCACAGACAGACAGGCAGTAGGCTGACAGACAGACAGACAGAGACACAGGGAGACAGGCAGACAGGGACACAGACAGACAGGCAGACAGGCAGTAGGCTGACAGACAGACAGACAGACAGGCAGGCAGAGACACAGGCAGACAGACAGGCAGTTGGCTGACAGACAGACAGGCAGTAGGCTAATCCCCTTGCACTTAACCCTGGTGTTGGCATGCTCAGACCACCACACCTGAGCGCTAAGCCGTCTGGCCGCAGGTTCAGTGCTAGCATTGGTTTGCATTAATCAGTCTGAGATGGACCCCTGCAGTAGTCTAAGGTTCCGGCTCGGACTGGTTGGTTCCGGTTCTGACTCGCTGTGTTGGTCCTGGTTGGTTTCGGTTCTGACTGGTTGGTTCCGGTTCTGACTGGTTGTGTTATTGTTCCGGTTCCCACTGGCTGGTTCCGGTTCCGACCCGCTGGTTCCGGTTCCGACCGTCTGGTTCCGGTTCCGACCCGCTGGTTCCGGTTTCACCTGTGGTTCCGGTTTCGACCCGCTGGTTCCGGTTCTGACTGTCTGTTTCCGGTTCCGACCGTCTGGTTCCGGTTCTGACCGTCTGGTTCCGGTTCTGACTGTCTGTTTCCGGTTCCGACCGTCTGGTTCCGGTTCTGAGCGTCTGGTTCCGGTTTTGACTGTCTGTTTCCGGTTCCGACCGTCTGGATCCGGTTCCGACCCGCTGGTTCCGGTTCTGACGGGCTGTGTGTCTCCCCAGGGGACCGGGCGGACCCCTGTAAGTTCCAGCCCTGTAACGCGTTCTCGCGCTGCGTGGTGGACCCGGGCTCCGGGGAGGCGGCGTGCGTGTGCAGCGCGGGGTTCCACAGCGTGGGCGGTCTGCCCTGCAGCAGCGTCTGCCAGGCCACGCCCCCCTACTGCCTCAACGACGGCCGCTGCGACCTCGTCCCCGGGAGGGGGGCCGTCTGCAGGTGAGGGGGGATGTGGGGGGGTGTGTGTGTGTGTGTGTGTGTGTAGATATAATGTGTGTGTGTATATAATGTGTGTGTGTGTATATAATGTGTGTACATAATGTGTGTGTGTGTTTGTGTGGATATAATGTGTGTGTGTGTATATATATATTGTGCATGTGTGTGTGGTTGTGTGTATATAATGTGTGCGTGTGCGTTTGTGTTTGTGTATATAATGTATGTTTGTATATAATGTGTGTGTGTGTGTGTGTGTGTGTGTGTGTGTGTGTGTGTATATAATGTGTGTGTGTGTGTGTGTGTGTGTGTGTGTGTGTGTGTGTGTGTGTGTATATAATGTGTGTGTGTGTGTGTGTGCAGGTGTCCCGTGGGGGACCGCTGGTGGTACCGCGGGCGGCGCTGTGAGGAGCTTGTGTCGGAGCCGCTGGCGGTCGCCATAGCGATGGGCGCGGTGCTGGGGGTCCTGCTGCTGGCGGCGGGGGGGCTGTACCTCCTGGCCCGCACGCTGAGGGACCAGTACCCCCCCCAGGACTCTGAGGACCCCCGACGGTCCGACCACCTGTCTGTCTGACCACCTGTCTGTCTGACTGACCACCTGTCTGTCTGACCACCTGTCTGTCTGTCCACCTGTCTGTCTGGCCACCTGTCTGTCTGACTGACCACCTGTCTGTCTGACTGACCACCTGTCTGTCTGACCACCTGTCTGTCTGACCACCTGTCTGTCTGACCACCTGTCTGTCTGACTAACCACCTGTCTGTCTGACTGACCACCTGTCTGTCTAACCACCACCTGTCTGTCTGACCACCTGTCTGTCTGACTGACCACCTGTCTGTCTGACCACCTGTCTGTCTGACTAATCACCTGTCTGTCTGACTAACCACCTGTCTGTCTGACCACCTGTCTGTCTGACTAACCACCTGTCTGTCTGGCCACCTGTCTGTCTGACCACCTGTCTGTCTGACTAACCACCTGTCTGACTAACCACCTGTCTGTCTGACCACCTGTCTGTCTGACCACCTGTCTGTCGGACTGACCACCTGTCTGTCTGACCACCTGTCTGTCTGACTGACCACCTGTCTGTCTGACCACCTGTCTGTCTGACTACCTGTCTGTCTGACTAACCACCTGTCTGTCTGACCACCTGTCTGTCTGACTGACCACCTGTCTGTCTGACCACCTGTCTGACTCACTACCTGTCTGTCTGACCACCTGTCTGACTCACTACCTGTCTGTCTGACCACCTGTCTGTCTGACTATCCACCTGTCTGTCTGACTATCCACCTGTCTGTCTGACCACCTGTCTGTCTGACCACCTGTCTGTCTGACTAACTACCTGTCTGTCTGACCACCTGTTTGACTGACCACCTGTCTGTCTGACCACCTGTCTGTCTGACCACCTGTCTGTCTGACCACCTGTCTGTCTGACCACCTGTCTGTCTGACTGACCACCTGTCTGTCTGACCACCTGTCTGTCTGACCACCTGTCTGTCTGACTACCTGTCTGTCTGACCGCCTGTCTGTCTGACTGTCTGTCTGACCACCTGTCTGTCTACCTACCCGTCTGTCTTTCTGACTGACTACCTCTCTGACTGACTACCTGTCTTTCTTAATACCTGTCTGTCTGACGGACTACCTGTCTGTCTACCTACCTGTCTGTCTGACTCCCTACCTGTCTGTCTGACTCCAAACCTGTCTGTCTGACGGACTACCTGTCTGTCTACCTACCTGTCTGTCTGACTCCCTACCTGTCTGTCTGACTCCAAACCTGTCTGTCTGACGGACTACCTGTCTGTCTACCTACCTGTCTGTCTGACTCACCACCTGTCTGTCTGTCCAGCAGACAGGGCGACAGGGCCTCATCGACGGAGGAGGGCTCCAGTGGGTTCCCCCCCGGGTACCGGAGCGAGCCCGTCTCAGCCCAGTACTACCGTCGCTACGACGACCACCTGCCCCACTACTGCACCGCCGCCCCACCCGGAGACGGGCCGGACCCCCGGGAACCCAGGGGCCCCCCAGACCCCACGGGGCCCCCCAGACCCCACCCATAAGAACACCACCAACACCAGCCTCACTGCACAGGTGACAACACCTCCACCTACACCCTAACCCCACCTTCATCCCACCTTCATCTCACCTTCATGTTCTCTCTCACTCCCTCCGTCTCTCTCCCTCTCTCTCTGTCTCTCTGTCTCTCTGTCTCTCTCTCTCTCTCTCTCACTCCCTCCGTCTCTCTCTCTCTCTCTCTCTGTCCCTCTGTCTCTCTCTCTGCCTCTCTCTCTCTCTCTCTCTCTGTCTCTCTGTCTCTCTCTCTCTCTCTCTCTCTCTCTCTCTCTCTCTCTCTCTCTCTCTCTCTCTCTCTCTCTCTCTCTCTCTCTCTGTCCCTCTGTCTCTCTCTCTCTCTGCCTCTCTCCGTCTCTCTCTCTCTCTCTCTCTCTCTCTCTCTCTCTCTCTCTCTCTCTCTCTCTCTCTCTCTCTCTCTCTCTCTCTGTCCCTCTGTCTCTCTCTCTCTCTGCCTCTCTCCGTCTCCCTCTCTCTCTCTCTCTCTCTCTCTCTCTCTCTCTCTCTCTCTCTCTCTCTCTCTCTCTCTCTCTCTCCCTCTCCCTCTCTCACTTTAGGAGCGAGTGCGGATGCATGAGTTTTACTCTCAGGACAAACACTTTGCAGACTTTGTGCGACAGACTCAATTGTGAGTTTTCTCTCCTTCAGTCAAAATCCACCTCTCCTCCTCCACCTCCACCTCCTCCACCTCCTAACTCCTCCTCCTCCTCCTAACTCCTCCTACATCACC
Organism: Gadus macrocephalus; assembly: GCF_031168955.1. Taxonomy (NCBI): domain Eukaryota; kingdom Metazoa; phylum Chordata; class Actinopteri; order Gadiformes; family Gadidae; genus Gadus; species Gadus macrocephalus. The sequence continues at coordinate 34,202,616 of NC_082385.1, forward strand.
CCCTAACTCCTCCTACATCACCCCCTAACTCCTCCTACATCACCCCCTAACTCCTCCTCCACCACTCCTTAACTCCCCCTCCACCACCTCCCATCTTTTGCTGCGTTTTAATATCCATCCGTCTCGGAGGTCCGAGGACGACACGCACAAACACGCCCCTTTTCCTCGGACGGCGAACTCGCCATCTCGGTTGAACTCAGTGGTGACCGAGCAAAATTCCGAGACAGAATTCAAGATGGCTGCGCCCGGTGTGACTTGAAGTATGAACTGTTGTCATTGTGCTTGGACCACTTTGGTGGTTTAAATGGTAATTTCAATCACTCGTATTACTGTAATACCTTACTGCGTCCGTATCTCTGCCTATGGCCTATAGCCTACTTATATTGGAGCGCCTGGTCCTCTGCCAATGCTACCGCGACAACAGCTATCCGGCCGGCGTCCATGTTTTCCTCCAACGACCGAGCGAAATAATAAAACGCTTGAAGTGTGGGCGTGGCGTCAGATCCGAGGTCCGAGTCGGTTCACAGAGAATACGTCAAACGCAGCATTTTCCTCCTAACTCCTCTCCTCCTCCTCCACCTCCTCCTAACTCCTCCTCCTCCACCTCCCACCTCCTCCTAACTCTCCTCCTCCTCCTCCACCTCCCACCTCCTCCTAACTCCTCCTCCACCACCTCCAACCTCCTCCTAACTCCACCTCCTCCTCCTAACTCCTCCTCCTCCACCTCCCACCTCCTCCTCCTAACCCCTCCTCCTCCACCTCACGCCTTCTCCTCCTAACTAATCTTCTGTGGGTGGTGGTTCAGGTTTCTGGGCAGCAGACGGAGCTCCTCCACCTAACCCCACGGCCCCCGCTGTTTCTCTGAGGTACGTCCGACAGGCGCTGAGTGACTGCTCTATGTTCTCTGGTTCTACGTCATCTCAAGGAGCTGGGTGACTGCTCTATGTTCTCTGGTTCTACGTCATCTCAAGGAGCTGGGTGACTGCTCTATGTTCTCTGGTTCTACGTCATCTCAAGGAGCTGGTGACTGCTCTATGTTCTCTGGTTCTACGTCATCTCAAGGAGCTGGGTGACTGCTCTATGTTCTCTGGTTCTACGTCATCTCAAGGAGCTGGGTGACTGCTCTATGGTCTCTGGTTCTACGTCATCTCAAGGAGATGGGTGACTGCTCTATGGTCTCTGGTTCTGGTTAGCTGTTCCATGCTATCCTAGCCTACTTGTAGTCCAGAGACTGGTTAGCTGTTCCATGCTAACCTAGCCTACTTGTAGTCCAGAGACTGGTTAGCTGTTCCATGCTAACCTAGCCTACTTGTAGTCCAGAGACTGGTAAGCTGTTCCATGCTAACCTAGCCTGCCCATGTTCTGGTACTCACTGCTAGGTGTATACTTATCTCACTACGTCTTAACTCATACTTTACTCTGACTCATTCTCACATCTTGTCTTCCAGCTCAAACTCCCTGGACCCGCCCTCTCTGCCGAGGAAGGGGAGGAGTCTCCTGTTGCCGTGGTGATATCAGCGGACAGGAGAGGAAACCAAAGGAAGTTTGGGGCTACATTTTTATACAGACACTTTTCATGCTCTACGACATCGTAGAACGTGAACTACGCACTGCCAGGCTCACAGCGATCGGACGCTCTCTGGTCAGCTGCTAAACACTACAGTAGGGCTAGGTTCCTACACTGGTCTGTTGGTCTGAGACTTTCTCTGGTCAGCTGCTAAACACTACAGTAGGGCTAGGTTCCTGCACTGGTCTGTCGGTCTGAGACGTTCTCTGGTCAGCTGCTAAACACTACAGTAGGGCTAGGTTCCTACGCTGGTCTGTTGGTCTGAGACGTTCTCTGGTCAGCTGCTAAACACTACAGTAGGGCTAGGTTCCTACGCTGGTCTGTTGGTCTGAAACGTTCTCTGGTCAGCTACTAAACACTACAGTAGGGCTAGGTTCCTACGCTGGTCTGTTGGTCTGAGACTTTCTCTGGTCAGCTGCTAAACACTACAGTAGGGCTAGGTTCCTACGCTGGTCTGTTGGTCTGAGACTTTCTCTGGTCAGCTGCTAAACACTACAGTAGGGCTAGGTTCCTACACTGGTCTGTTGGTCTGAGACGTTCTCTGGTCAGCTGCTAAACACTACAGTAGGGCTAGGTTCCTACACTGGTCTGTTGGTCTGAGACGTTCTCTGGTCAGCTGCTAAACACTACAGTAGGGCTAGGTTCCTACACTGGTCTGTTGGTCTGAGACGTTCTCTGGTCAGCTACTAAACACTACAGTAGGGCTAGGTTTCTGCGCTGGTCTGTCGGTCTGTGACGGTCGGACAGCCATGAGGCAACGCCCAGTGCCTTCGGTGTTCTTACAGGAGTTGTCGCTTCACAGCCACCTCTCCGACCAATCAGAGGAACCGGATTCACCGGCCCATACCCCGCGTCGGTTCTGGTTGGCTGTACGATGTTTCATATGATTTCATTGCCCTGTACGATGATTAATGTCTTTTTGTTCGGATGACCGATGTTTAATGTCTTTTTGTTCGGATGTACGATGTTTAATGTCTTTTTTTTTTTCGGGTTATGTTGTATATGTTTTTGCTCTAGGATCTGTTCTTCAGCTCTAAAAGGTTTAATGCTAAATGTTAATGCAGTGTAGCACCGTAATATTGCTCTATATGTTCTATTGTTGCCGTAGTTACCATGGATTCACACTTATCCACGATGGGATATGTCGTCTGTAATAAGTTATGGTACTTCAACAGGGGGATTCATGAATCCTATTTCAGCATTTGTTTGGAGACATAAAGCTAGCTGGTGGCTAGCAAATACTAGCCTATCCACTCATACAAGTGATCCACAAATACCAGCGAACGCTCGGATCAGAAAGGCTTGAGAGGAGGAAGACGATGGGGGTGATGATGGTGTAAAGCTTCAGTTTGTGTATAGTTGTGATGTGATTAAATATGTTATGATTTACAGCCGATGGTACAGTCATGTTATTCGACACCTACACTGTTCTCCGGGCCTGCCTCATTTTGGTATATTGTATTGTTTTGCTTCCTGGTTTGGAAGCAAACAAAGCTGGGAGTTTTGTGCGGAAGTAAAGATACCTGAGTCCTCCGGTTTCATGTCTTAGCCTACAAACTTCTAAGGGGCGTTTTCTGAACACTCTTATTTCGGAAGAATGGACGGTTTGCGCAAAGACACGTCAGAGCTACCGAACCTCTGAGCTGTTTTGAAGGCAGCATTACATCACGTTCTGGTTCTTTGTATTTTCTTACTTCCTGCTTGTGTGATGTCATTTCCTGGTTGTTTGTGATATCACTTCCTGGTTCTTTATATTTTCCTACTTCCTGGTTGTGTGTGATGTCACTTCCTGGTCCTGTGTTCTTTCTTCTTGGTTGTGTTGTGTATGTGTTGGGTGCTAGTGGGATTCACGTGAGGCAGAGGAAGTGTTTCCTAAAATAAAATATATCTTTGACTTAAGGTTGGCCTGGGGGGTGTTTGTAAACACAACACGATGGCGACACTTATTTTATTAACAGACGTAGTATTAGTTATCTTACTACAGTGGTAAGCTGTATAGTATAGCCGGACCTAGTCCAGGTCTCCACCTGAGCCACGCAGGAGGGTTGAGGAGTCGTGGGGAAGGTGGAGTCCCTCTCCCCTCATCCTCTCCCCTCATCCTCTCCTCACCTCCTCTCCTCTCCTCCCCCCTCCTCTCTCCTCCTCTCCTCTCTCCTCTCCTCTCCCCTCCTCTCCTCCTCTCCTCCTCTCCTCTCCTCTCCCCTCCTCCTCTCCCTCCTCCTCTCCCCTCCTCCTCTCCCCTCATCCTCTCCTCACCTCCTCTCCTCTCCTCCCCTCTCCCCTCCTCTCCTCTCCTCCCCCTCTCCCCTCCTCTCCTCTCCTCCCCCCTCCTCTCTCCTCCTCTCCTCTCCTCTCCCCTCCTCTCCCCTCCTCTCTCCTCCTCTCCTCTCCTCTCCTCTCCCCTCCCCCCTCCTCTCCTCTCCTCTCCTCTCCTCTCCTCTCCTCTCCCTCTCCCCTCCCCTCCCCCTCCCCTCTTCTCTTCTCTTCTCTTCTCTTCTCTTCTCCTCTCCCATTACAACCGTCCCCAGAACCCGTTACATCTAGCTAGTGCATGTCAAGGGTGTGCACGGTCAAGGGTGTGCACGTCAGGGGTGTGCACGCCATGGGTGTGCACGGCTGCATGTGTTCTCTCTCTCTCCTCCCCGCTCTCTCTCTCACCACTGTTCCAGGCAGGGGGCGTGGTCTCCTGGTGGGGGCGTGGTCTCCTGGTGGGGCCATGGCCTTGTCCTGATGCCAAGAGGAGGGGCCTCTTGGCAGGACTACAGGACCCTCCCAGGATCCAGAGTTAAACACAGGATCGGACCACGGGGGGGGTGTGTGTGTGTGTGTGTGTGTGTGTGTGTGTGTGTGTGTGTGTGTGTGTGTGTGTGTGTGGAACAGAGTTGTACATGTTACAACCAGTGACAGTTACACGTGCTATTGTGCAGAAACAGAAACATGAGAGAGAGGGAGAGGGGGTGGGGGTGCTCCTCCCTCAGTGTGTAGCGATGCTGCTGTAGTCGTCTTCCTCCACAACACACTGGGTCTACACTCAGCACACACACACACACCAACAGAGACGCACACACACACCAACAGAGACGCACACACACACCAACAGAGACACACACACACACAACAGAGAGAGAGAGACGCACACCACACACACCAACAGAGACACACTCACACCAACAGAGACACACACACGGAGACAGACAGGCTTGGACTGCCCGTTGCCATGGGAACCGTCCTCTGCATCCTCCTGCTGCTGTGTGGACTTCTGCTGGTCGACAGCATCCCCGGAGAGCGAGAGTGAGCGAGAGACATAGACCCGCACTGAGAGAGAGGGGGGGTGAGAGACATAGACCCGCACTGAGAGAGAGGTGGGCGAGAGACATAGACCCGCACTGAGAGAGAGGTGGGCGAGAGACATAGACCCGCACTGAGAGAGAGGTGGGCGAGAGACATAGACACGCACTGAGAGAGAGGTGGGCGAGAGACATAGACACGCACTGAGAGAGAGGTGGGCGAGAGACATAGACCCGCACTGAGAGAGAGGTGGGCGAGAGACATAGACACGCAGTGGGAGAGAGGTGAGCGAGAGACATAGACACGCACTGAAATAGGAAGAGAGAGAGAGACACACACAGAGAGAGAGAGAGACACAGGGAGACACAGAGAGAGAGGGAGAGAGAGAGACACAGGGAGACACAGAGACACAGAGAGAGAGGGAGAGAGAGAGAGAGAGAGGGAGAATGAGAGAGGGGGAGAGAGACACAGAGAGGGAGTCATGATACTTTTTTTAACTAAATTATCGACAAGATACATTCCACAACAGGGTTTGAGTGTGTGTGTTTGTGTACCTGCTGCGTGCGGTGTGTTAGTGCGTGTGTGTGTTTGTGGGTAGTGGGTGTGTGTGTACCCCACGGGGTGAGTCAACCTGTTACCGTGACGACTGAGCGTCCGGTGAGCCCTGACAACGGACATTTCACACATATCGTGTTTTTGTGCACGTTCATCTGTGTGTAAACATGCATGTGTTTGTGGACATGAAGTGTGTGAGTCCCTGTGTGTACATTTAGTGTGTTAGTCCTTGGGTGTACATGTAGTGTGTTAGTCTTTGTGTACATGTAGTGTGTGAGTCATTGTGTGTAGTAGTGTGTGCGTCCCTGTGTGGTGTCCTTCCATTGTAAGGCTTTCCTGAAAGTTTTTCATGTTGTTGCATGCATATGTGTTTGCACGTGTGTGTTTATACGTGTGTGTGTTGTGTTGTGTGTGTGTGTGTGTGTGTGTGTGTATACCTGTGTGTGTGTCTGTGTGTTTATGTGTGTGTGTGTGTGTGTGTGTCTGTATGTGTCCATGTACACATGTAGGTAGAGGCCAGTAAAGTCTGGAATGTTGTGGGTGTTTGGGGGAGGAGAGGTGAGGAGAGGAGTGGAGGAGGGGAGGGGAGAGGAGAGGGGAGGAGGGGAGAGGAGAGGGGGAGAGGAGAGGAGGAGAGGTGAGAGGAGAGGAGAGGAGAGGAGAGGAGAGAGGTGAGGAGAGGAGTGGAGGAGGGGAGGGGAGAGGAGAGGGGGGGAGGAGAGGAGAGTAGGAGAGGTGAGAGGAGGAGAGGAGAGGAGAGGAGAGGAGAGGAGGGGGAGGAGGGGAGAGGAGAGGAGAGGAGAGAGGTGAGAGGAGAGGAGAGGAGAGGAGAGGAGAGAGGTGAGGAGAGGAGGGGAGGAGAGGGGAGGAAGAGGAGAGTAGGGGAGGAGAGGAGAGGAGGAAAGGAGAGGTGAGGAGGAAAGGAGGGCAGGAGAGGAGGGAGAGGAGGAGAGGAGGTGAGGAGAGAGGAGAGGGGACTTTGGTAGGTTAGTGTTTCTACTCTAAACCAAAACATTTCTCCCAAACTGACGTATGTGTGTATGTGTGTGTGTACGTGTGTGTGTAACTGGTACATTGTTCACATACGCTTCTACTTAAGGTATAAGGCTGTACTTATGGACTGTGCGAGCACACTGGGGTCCTCTACCGCCCCGGGGTCCGGCCCCTCCTGCACAACATTGGCGGTTCCATTCCCACTGGGCCCCTGCTCGGAATGCACCCCCCGCCCGCTATCCTCAGAGGCCCAGTCCCTGACGGTCGCTCCTAATGACCTCTCTCTGTACTGTCTAACCCCTACCTGCTCCTTAATGACCTCTCTCTGTACTGTCTAACCCCTACCTGCTCCTTAATGACCTGTCTCTGTACTGTCTAACCCCTACCTGCTCCTTAATGACCTGTCTCTGTACTGTCTAACCCCTACCTGCTCCTTAATGACCTGTCTCTGTACTGTCTAACCCCTACCTGCTCCTTAATGACCTGTCTCTGTACTGTCTAACCCCTACCTGCTCCTTAATGACCTGTCTCTGTACTGTCTAACCCCTACCTGCTCCTTAATGACCTGTCTCTGTACTGTCTAACCCCTACCTGCTCCTTAATGACCTGTCTCTGTACTGTCTAACCCCTACCTGCTCCTTAATGACCTGTCTCTGTACTGTCTAACCCCTACCTGCTCCTTAATGACCCGTCTCTGTACTGTCTAACCCCTACCTGCTCCTTAATGACCTGTCTACTGTCTAACCCCTACCTGCTCCTTAATGACCTGTCTCTCTACTGTCTAACCCCTACCTGCTCCTTAATGACCTGTCTCTACTGTCTAACCCCTACCTGCTCCTTAATGACCTGTCAGTACTGTCTAACCCCTACCTGCTCCTTAATGACCTGTCTCTCTACTGTCTAACCCCTACCTGCTCCTTAATGACCTGTCTCTACTGTCTAACCCCTACCTGCTCCTTAATGACCTGTCAGTACTGTCTAACCCCTACCTGCTCCTTAATGACCTGTCTCTCTACTGTCTAACCCCTACCTGCTCCTTAATGACCTGTCTCTACTGTCTAACCCCTACCTGCTCCTTAATGACCTGTCAGTACTGTCTAACCCCTGCCTGCTCCTCTGACGGCCCACTGTCCATCCCCTCAGTGCGGGTGCGTATCAGTGTGAGTGGGGACACGGTGGTGCTGCAGTTCCTGCTCCCCGACCCGGCGGCGGTGATGGAGGGCTTCCTGCTGGGGTACGGCCGTGAGCCCGGCGCCACCACCCTCGTCACGCTGCCCGCCCACGGCGCCCCCTACCAGCTGGAGACCGGTGAGGGGGGGGGGGGGGGGTCTCTGAAGGTCTAAAGGTGGAGCTGGGCGGGGGCCCCATGTGGAGGGGGGCGGGACTCTGATGGAGGTGGGCGGGGCCCCATGTGGAGGGGGGCGGGACTCTGATGGAGGTGGGCGGGGCCCCTTGTGGAGGGGGGCGGGACCCTGAGGAGCGATGGATGATGATGTTGACCTGCTTCTGTTTCAGAGGCAGAGCCAAAGTACCTGCTGGCCGTCAGACCTGTCCCTCGCAAGCCTGTGGAGAAACACTGCACAGGTAGAGCTCTCTGTCTGTCTGTCTGTCTGTCTGTCTGTCTGTCTGTCTGTCTGTCTGTCTGTGTCTCTCTCTTCCTATCTACCATTTGACTACATCATAAATGTGTGTGTGTGTGTGTGTGTGTGCGGGTGTGTGTGTGTGTGTGTGTGTGTGTAGGCGTGGCGGCCCTGGACCCCCCCCCTGGTGGCCGGCTCTCTGAGCCCCACGGCGGTGTTCCTCTCCTGGGGTCCGGAGCCCCACGGGGAGGGGGAAGTCATGGAGGAGTGTCTGGAGGAGGGGTGAGACACACACAGAGACACACACATGTAGACACACACACACACACACATATAGACACGCACTCACACACACACACACACACATGTAGACACACACTCACACACACACACACACACACATATAGACACGCACTCACACACACACATACACACATGTAGACACACACACATGTACACACCCCCCCCACCAGAGCCCCCCTGTGCGCTGCAGGTTCTACACGGTGCGGTACCGCCGGCGGGGGGGGGCCCTGGGCCCACCAGAGCAGCCCCACGGCGGCCGCCGTGCTGGCCGGCCTGCGGCCCGCCTCCCGCTACGAGTTCAGGGTCCGCGCCAGCAGGGGGCAGCGCCACGGGCCCTGGAGCGCCCCGCTGCTCCACAGCACCGGGCCGGGAGGTGAGGAGGACCAGGGGAGAGGGGGACCAGGGGAGAGGGGACCAGGGGAGAGGGGGACAGGGGGAGAGGGGGACCAGGGGACAGGGGGAGAGGGGGACCAGGGGATAGGGGAGAGGGGGACCAGAGGACAGGGGACAGGGGGAGAGGGGGACCAGAGGACCAGGGGAGAGGGGACCAGGGGAGAGGGGGACCAGAGGACCAGGGGAGAGGGGGACCAGAGGACAGGGGACAGGGGGAGAGGGGGACCAGAGGACCAGGGGAGAGGGGACCAGGGGAGAGGGGGACCAGAGGACCAGGGGAGAGGGGGACCAGAGGACAGGGGACAGGGGGAGAGGGGGACCAGAGGACCAGGGGAGAGGGGACCAGGGGAGAGGGGACCAGGGGAGAGGGGAGAGGGGGACCAGGGGAGAGGGGGACCAGAGGACCAGGGGACCAGGGGAGAGGACCAGGGGAGAGGGGGACCAGGGGAGAGGGGACCAGGGGAGAGGGGGACCAGAGGACCAGGGGAGAGGGGAGAGGGGGACCAGGGGAGAGGGGGACCAGAGGACCAGGGGAGAGGGGGACCAGGGGAGAGGGGGACCAGGGGAGAGGACCAGGGGACCAGAGGACCAGAGGACAGGGGACCAGTAGAACCAGTAGTAACAGTAGAACTACTGGAACCAGTACAACCACTAGAACCAGCACAACAACCAGAACCACTAGAACCACTAGAATCCGTAAATCTAGTAAAACCAATATAATCAGCAGAACCAGTAAAACCGTCAGAACCAGTACAACCACTAGAACCAGCAGAACCACTAGAACCAGCAGAACCATCAGAACCAGCAGAACCACTAGAACCATTAGGACCGGTAGAACCAATAAAACCTTCAGACCCAGTACAACCACTAGAACCAGTAGAACCAGTAGAACCATCAGAACCATCAGAACCACTAGAACCAGTAGAACCTGTAGAACCAATAAAACCAGAACAACAGAAGGTTGTTCCACAGTAGACCTCGTCGATGATAGATCCGGTTCTCCTCACAGATCAGAGCCAGAGGAAGGCCGTCCAGATGGGGAGCCCTCCGGCCAGCCCCCTGGTGAGTAGGCTCCGCCGGCAGGATCTGCATTCTGATTGGTTGGTGGGGGGTTGGGACCTCGATAGCATCATGTAGCGTCATAGTCATGTGACATCCTGTAAGGTCACGTTAGGTCATGCTATGTCCTGTTAGGTCATGCTATGTCACGTTATGTCATGCTATGTCCTGTTAGGTCATGCTATGTCCTGTTAGGTCATGCTATGTCACGTTAGGTCATGCTATGTCCTGTTAGGTCATGCTATGTCCTGTTAGGTCATGCTATGTCCTGTTAGGTCATGCTATGTCACGTTAGGTCATGCTATGTCACGTTAGGTCATGCTATGTCCTGTTAGGTCATGCTATGTCACGTTAGGTCATGCTATGTCCTGTTAGGTCATGCTATGTCACGTTAGGTCATGCTATGTCCTGTTAGGTCATGCTATGTCACGTTAGGTCATGCTATGTCCTGTTAGGTCATGCTATGTCACGTTAGGTCATGCTATGTCACGTTAGGTCATGCTATGTCCTGTTAGGTCATGCTATGTCACGTTATGTCATGCTATGTCATGTTATGTCTTGTCCAGAAACCTTTGGGACCCCGGGCCATGTTCCCTCCAAGACCAGGTGAGACCCTGAGACCGCCACACCAGACCCCCCTGACACTGATCTGGGTTCACTGATCTGGGTTCACTGATCTGGGTTCACTGATCTGGGTTCTGTGCTCTCTGATCTGGGTTCTGTGCTCTCTGATCTGTTTCAGCTCTTTATAACCGGACCCGCCCTCCCCTCTCCTCTCTGATCAAACATCAGACCTTCCCTGGTTCCCCGCGGACCTCCTTCGGTGACTACCTCCTCCTGCCTCCTCATCCTGTCTCCTCCTCCTCTCTCCTCCTGTCTCCTCATTCAGAGCCTGGAGGCTGCTCTGTGATCCACTGGCTGGGTCTGCAGAGCCTGGAGGCTGCTCTGTGATCCACTGGCTGGGTCTGCAGAGCCTGGAGGCTGCTCTGTGATCCACTGGCTGGGTCTGCTGGGTGAGGTGGTCCTGTGATGGCTGCCTGCTAACAGTCCCTCCTCTCTCCCCAGCCAATCGAGACCCGCTCAGACCGCTGGTCCTCCCTCGCCCCGTTGTCTGGTCCCGGCCTCGCCAGGGTAAAAAGCATCCTCCACCCCTCCAGGGAAAACATCACCCTCCACCCCTCCACGGTAAACACCACCCTCCACTCGCCAGGGTCAACACCACCCTCCACCACCTGTTGTTGTCGTTGAGTTTCTGGTCCATCAATAGACCTACTGGTCTCTCCAGAGGTTCTGGTCCATCAGGGACCTCCTGGTCTCTCCAGAGGTTCTGGTCCATCAGGGACCTGCTGGTCTCTCCAGAGGTTCTGGTCCATCAGGGACCTGCTGGTCTCTCCAGAGGTTCTGGTCCATCAATAGACCTCCTGGTCTCTCCAGAGGGTCTGGTCCATCAGGAGACCTCCTGGTCTCTCCAGAGGTTCTGGTCCATCAATAGAGCTCCTGGTCTCTCCAGAGGTTCTGGTCCATCAATAGACCTCCTGGTCTCTCCAGAGTTTCTGGTCCATCAGGGACCTCCTGGTCTCTCCAGAGGTTCTGGTCCATCACGGACCTCCTGTTCTCTCCAGAGGTTCTGGTCCATCAGGGACCTCCTGGTCTCTCCAGAGGTTCTGGTCCATCAATAGACCTCCTGGTCTCTCCAGAGGCTCTGGTCCATCAGGAGACCTCCTGGACTCTCCAGAGATTCTGGTCCATCAGGAGACAGAGAAGATGGTAATGTTGTGCGTATTGTCAGCTTGTTCTGATGCACGAGATCGGAGGAAATGCGTTGGAATGCGGTGGATCCAAGCCAGCTTGTGTTTCTAATGACCTCCCCGGGCCTCCTGTGAGTCGTAGGGGAGCATCCAACATGTTTCAACGGAGCGCTTCAGAAAAAAACACATTTATTAAACCAAGAAAGTCAATTAGCCTGAGGATTGAATAATTGGCTGAGAAACATCCTTGGCGAAGAAAACTAAATGATAACTAGCAGCCGTGTTCCTGAACTGCAAAATCTTGGCAAAACCTTTAGCCATGGTACTAGTACTGCTGGTGCTGGTACTGCAGCCAGAGTACTCTAGACGGTACCAGTTCTACAGACAGGTCAGATGGCACTCGTACTACATGGCACAGCCATGGTGCTCACATCATCCTAGTACTAGATGGTACATGTACGTAGTTTGTGTTGTATGTATGTGCACTAGGTTTAGCTCTGGATCAATGTGTTGATTGGCAGAAGGTGGTCTCTTGGGAGAGGCGGGTCGATGTGCTACAGGTTCATGAAGGAGGGTTTCAGCAGGTTTTGCAGCAGGTGTTTGGCTGAGAGAAGAACACAATCCATGGCATTAGATAAGGTATTCCCCTGGAACATTTAGCCACACCAGACGTTCTTCCCTGTTCTGTCCTCATAAAGACAAGGTACATCCAAAGGCACTGAGTCCGGTATCCATAACCAATGCTCTATGTATAGTCTAGTCTATACCGGTGTACAGTTCCGCTTTATGTAGGAGTCCAGTTCCAGGTTTGGTTCTGACGTCCAGCTGTCTGTCCTCCCTTACAGGATATCCTGTCCGTCCTGCGATCCCAGTCGACCAGATCCCTAACCTGGTGGGCGAACTTGGAGACAAAGGTGAACCGCTGAGTCTGTGAACCATCGATCGGGAGAACGCAGTGCAGCTGCTTCTCACTTTGCTCTTCTCGTCTGTATTTAAGTTCCGACTCCTTTCTGCCTTCCGCTCTCGTGGTGATACTGCGAACACATCTGAAAGACGGCGGCTCTGACCCATCGCAGAAAGGGTCAGCGTTACGGAGAGTGACACACTGCGACTCCCGCTGCATTCTTCTTGCTTCCCGTCGCTCTCCTACTCGCTCGCCCAGGCACCAGACCTGACCTGAGGTATCCGGAGCACCCCCAGTGCGTTTGAACACATCTGACGCTGCTGATCTCCGGCTGTGTGTTGCCTGTGAGAGGGCGGCTCCGGACCAACTCCGGACCAGATTCCCCGGAGCTCTTCCGGACTTCATGTGTGAAAGGCCAATAAGCCGACGACCGAGCAGTTAGGATCTGTCTCCTGTGTAGACCAGCTCAGCCACTGGAAGCAGACGGAGAGGTTGTCGGGGGTGAAGCCCAACCTTCCCGCTGTGACACCAAGGCCAAAGGGGCAGGAGGAGAGACAGATGACCAGGACCACCCCCACCACCAACCCCACCCCCACCACCACCACCAACCCCACCACCACCACCAGCAGTATGGGTAGCCTTGTCCTCTACATATACATCTGCCATCATAGAAACAGTGCCAACATGTAACAATAAGGGCACATTAACAATGAACATGGTTTTCATGTAAACTACGGTTTCAGACGTATACACTCAGCTAGCTGTGTGTGTTTCAGACGTATACACTCAGCTAGCTGTGTGTGTTTCAGACGTATACACTCAGCTAGCTGTGTGTGTTTCAGACGTATACACTCAGCTAGCTGTGTGTGTTTCAGACGTATACACTCAGCTAGCTGTGTGTGTTTCAGACGTATACACTCAGCTAGCTGTGTGTGTTTCAGACGTATACACTCAGCTAGCTGTGTGTGTTTCAGACGTATACACTCAGCTAGCTTTGTGTGTTTCAGACGTATACACTCAGCTAACGATATGTATTTCCTCATCTCATCAGCCAGTAGATTGGATCTCTGGGAGGAGTCAGAGGTGTTCAGCTCTCAGCCCAACTCAGACCTGGATGCCCTGGGGAAGAAACGCTTCGTTGGTGAGGAAAGAAATACTGCTCTGGACCAGTATTAAAGCCTGCTCTACATGGAGCCTGTTCTGTATAATTAATTCTATGTGAGACCTTTTCTAGGTAGGACCTGGTATCTATAAGACACCCTGACCTCCTGCCTCCACCCTGACTCCTCCCTCCTCCCTCCCTCCCTCCTCCCTCCCTCCTCCCTCCCTCCTCCCTGACTCCTCCCTGTTCTCCACCGTGACTCCTCCCTGTTCTCCTCCCTGTTCTCCACCCTGACTCCACCCAGCCCCTCACGTGGTGTACAAGACGGACAAGAGGCCTGAGGAGCCCTGCTCTGTCACCTCCTCCCTCCTCTTCTTCCCCGGAGAGAAGCCCGGCGAATCAGACGCCAGCACGCCACCCCAGGCCCCGCCCTCTAACCTCACCGTGGTAACGGTGGAGGGATGCCCCTCCTTCATCATCCTGGACTGGAAGAACACGGACAACCACACCCAAGGTTAGAGAACCACCACCAAAGTTATAGAACCATCACCGGTTTAGAGAACCACACCCGGGTTAGAGAACCACACCCGGGTTAGAGAACCACACCCAAGGTTAGAGAACCACACCCGGGATATAGAACCACACCCGGGTTAAAGAACCACACCCAGTTTAGAGAACCACACTAAAAGGAAAATAATTCTCAAAACAAAAGTATTTTCTTCAAGTATAATTATTTACAATTTCAAACACAAATTATATAAACTAAAAAAATAACTGTTAGAGTACCAAACCCGGGCTAGACCAGAAGAACCCAGCTGGGTCGGACCAGGAGAACCCAGCTGGGTCGGACCAGGAGAACCCAGCTCCCGTCCTGTTCTCAGCCTCTACACGGAGCGCTGAGAGTTGACGTTCTGAACCAGTAGATGGAGAACCGGTTAGCGTTCCGCATGCTGCTGAGCACCACGCCCACATTCAAGATGTTCCCCAGACACCCCATGCTCCCACCACCCAGCCCTCAGTGGGGGGCCCGCACCAGATGTTCCTCAGAACAGATGTTCTTCAGAGCTGGTTCCGCGGCTGCTGTTCCGACCGCGGGCGTTGATGACGTCACCTTTCTCCCCAGAGTACGAGGTCATCTCCACGGCAACGGGACCGGACGGAGAGGAGGTGTCCGTCCTGACGACCGACCAGACGCACACGGTGGTGGAGAACCTCCGGCCTGAGAGCAGGTACCCTAGAACCAGGACACCTAGAACCAGGACACCTAGAACCAGGACACCTAGAACCAGGACACCTAGAACCATGAGACACTAGAACCAGGACACCTAGAACCAGGACACCTAGAACCATGAGACACTAGAACCAGGACACCCTAGAACCAGGACACCTAGAACCAGGCCACCTAGAACCAGGCCACCTAGAACCAGGACACCTAGAACCATGAGGCATTAGAACCAGCACAGGCTAGAACCAGGACACCTAGAACCATGAGGCATTAGAACCAGCACAGGCTAGAACCAGGACACCTAGAACCATGAGACACTAGAACCAGGCACCTAGAACCAGGACACACCTAGAACCAGAACACCTAGAACCAGGACACCTAGAACCAGCACAGGCTAGAACAGGACACCTAGAACCATGAGGCATTAGAACCAGCACAGGCTAGAACCAGGACACCTAGAACCATGAGACACTAGAACCAGGCACCTAGAACCAGGACACCTAGAACCAGGACACCTAGAACCAGGACACCTAGAACCATGAGACACTAGAACCAGGACACCCTAGAACCAGGAGACACTAGAACCAGGACACCTAGAACCAGGACACCTAGAAACATGAGACACTAGAACCAGGACACCCCAGAAACATCTCTCTCTCTCTCTCTCTCTCTCTCTCTCTCTCTCTCTCTCTCTCTCTCTCTCTCTCTCTCTCTTCCCCCCCCCCCCTCCTCTCTCTCTCTCTCTCTCTCTCTCTCTCTCTCTCCCCCCCCCCCCCTCTCTCTCTCTCTCTCTCTCTCTCTCTCTCTCTCTCTCTCTCTCTAGTTATGCATTCAAGGTGAAACCTAAGAATGACCTTGGAGCTGGACCCCCCAGTGAGCCGGTGGCCTTCAGCACAGAGTCAGGTATGACTTTGACTCTTTGGTACAATATTGACGCCCTAGGTACTGACTACATAGAACCACAACCTACTGGTCCCCCATGATCTCTCTCTCTCTCTGTCTCTGTCTCTCTCTCTCTGTCTCTCTCCCCCTCTCTCTCTCTCTCTCTCTCTCTCTCTCTCTCTCTCTCTCTCTCTCTCTCTCTCTCTCTCTCTCTCTCTCTCTCTCTCTCTCTCTCTCTCTCTCTCTCTCTCTCTCTCTCAGCTGACCCACGCGTGAGTGAGAACGCCTCTGGTGAGTCCTCGTCTCTGAAAACCTACTTACACAGAATAACCCCAAATGACCTGTACTGTCTAACCCCTACCTGCTCTATAATGACCTGTCTCTGTACTGTCTAACCCCTACCTGCTCCTAATGACCTGTCTCTGTACTGTCTAACCCCTACCTGCTCCTTAATGACCTGTCTCTGTACTGTCTAACCCTACCTGCTCCTAATGACCTGTCTCTGTACTGTCTAACCCCTACCCCCTCCTTAATGACCTGTCCTCTGTACTGTCTAACCCCTACCTGCTCCTTAATGACCTGTCTCTGTACTGTCTAACCCCTACCTGCTCCATAATGACCTGTCTCTGTACTGTCTAACCCCTACCTGATCCTTAATGACCTGTCTCTGTACTGTCTAACCCCTACCTGCTCCTTAATGACCTGTCTCTGTACTGTCTAACCCCTACCTGCTCCTTAATGACCTGTCTCTGTACTGTCTAACCCCTACCTGCTCCATAATGACCTGTCTCTGTACTGTCTAACCCCTACCTGATCCTTAATGACCTGTCTCTGTACTGTCTAACCCCTACCTGCTCCTTAATGACCTGTCTCTGTACTGTCTAACCCCTACCTGCTCCTTAATGACCTGTCTCTGTACTGTCTAACCCCTACCTGCTCCTTAATGACCTGTCTCTGTACTGTCTAACCCCTACCTGCTCCTTAATGACCTGTCTCTGTACTGTCTAACCCCTACCTACTCCCTAATGACCCGTGTCTGTACTGTCTAACCCCTACCTACTCCCTAATGACCCGTGTCTGTACTGTCTAACCCTCCTGGTGGGCGGGGTTCAGGTAAAGACGCCATCTGGACGCGGTTCCCGTTCCGGTCGGACCCGCCCTCTGACTGTACCGGCCAGCAGTACGTCAAGCGCACCTGGTACCGCAAGTTTGTGGGCGTGCAGCTCTGCAACTCGCTGCGCTACAAGATCTACCTGAGTGACTCGCTCACAGGTAACACACCTGGTGACACAGGGCAGTGAGGAGCAGGTTGGGGTTAGACAGTCCAGAGACAGGTCCCTCTGGACCAGGAAGGGGTGGTGATGATGGTGGTGGTGGTGATGGTGATGGTGGTGATGGTGGTGATGGTGGTGATGGTGATGGTGATGGTGATGGTGGTGATGGTGGTGATGGTGGTGACGGTGGTGATGGTGGTGACGGCGGTGGCGGTCTGTCCAGGTCAGTTCTACGACATCGGGGACGAGGCGGGCTTCGGAGAGGACCACTGTCAGTTCGTGGACTCCTTCCTGGACGGGAGGACCGGCCCACAGCTCCGCCCCCGACAGCTGCCGCCGCGCACAGGTGACCCTCGCCCTCCAGTGCCCCTCACAGCCCCTTGTTACCACGTGGTAACTGGTGCCTTTTCCTCCGCTGCGTGATGGTGCGGGTAACCGCGGTTACCGGGGTCTCTGCCTGTTGGCTGATGTTGCGGGTCACCGTGGTAACAGGGGTCCTTGGCCTGTTGTGTGATGGTGTTGGTCACGTGGTAACCGGGGTATCTGCCCGTTGTGTGATGTTGATGTTGAGGGTCACCGCGGTAACCGGGGTCTTCGCCCGGTTGCGTCATGTTGCGGATCACCGTGGTAACAGGGGTCCTTGCCCGTTGCGTGATGTTAAGGGTCACCGTGGTAACCAGGGTCTCTGCCCTGTCCAGGGTTCTACCGGGCCGCGCGGCAGGAGCCCGTCCGCCTGGGGCCGCTGGGCGCCGGCGCCGCCGCCGGCTACGTGTCCTGGTACGAGTGCGGGACGCCCATCCCGGGCCGCTGTAGACCCGCGCCCGAGACAGGAAGTGAAGGATTTTGTCACTTCCTGAGTCCCTCCCGAGACCCGGTGTTGTAAATACAGAAAGAACTATCAGGAGACTAGCATGGATCTATACCCAGTACTTTGAGCCGACAGGGGGGCCAGTCAGAGTCCCCCTTCCATGCTTTGCACAACAGAAATGTATTCTCTGTAAATGGAGAGGATGTCTATTTTTTCACAACATTTTTGTAAATCACATTATTCCCATGTTGGATGTTGGAGGATGTGTCTTCCATCTTCAATGCACTCAAACTCTTAAGTGGATTTTCTGATAATAAAAAACAATCAAAGATAAAAGACCCCAGGGTTTTCGTGGTATCCTTTATTAAGCTTTAAGGAAGTTTTAGCGCAAGGTTTAAAGTGGTTAGTTGAGTAAGTTAGTTGTGTATGCAGGACAAATTAAACCCCTGGTCGTACTTAAGTTCACTTCCGGCAGGTAGGAAATGTTCCACTAAAGGAACAAATTTAAGGACGCTAGGAGTGCTAGCTGCTGCTAAGTGTCTGTTATACAGCTTGTCCTCAAGACTTCTTATTGGATGAGCCGACTTGTTAAAACAGTTCTGGTAGGGTTGGTCCAATTAGGTCCAGATAGCGACAGAGTCTTTTCTACTGGAGACTACCTAGTAGTATCAGCCTTATAATGTTTCTACTGGGAGCTTCCGAGTACAACCACAGTCTGCTGCTCGCTCTACTGGGGACTGACCAGTACAAACACAATCTCATACTGGTTCTACTAAAAGCTATCCAGTACGACCACAGTTTTCTCCAGGTTGAGCAGAGGAGAGAGAAGAGGAGGAGAGGAGGAGAGAAGAGGAGAGAAGAGGAGAGAGGAGAGGAGGAGAGAATAGAGGTGAGGAAAGAGGAGAGGAGAGGAAAGGGGGAGAGAAGAGAGGTGAGGAGAGAGGAGAGGAAAGGAGGAGAGAAGAGAGGTGAGGAAAGGAGGAGAGGATAGAAAATAAGGAGAGAAGAGAGGACGGGAAAAGGACAGAGGAGGAGGAGGGAGGAGGTCTAGGCCTTGGCAGGGCGAACATCCATGTGAAAAGCATCAACAGATGAGTCAGGCAGGACATGAATCTCTGCTTTCACCTAGCCAGACACCAGGGCGCTCTCTCTCTCTCTCTCTCTCTCTCTCTCTCTCTGTCTCTCTGTCTCTCTGTCTCTCTGTCTCTCTCTCTCTCTCTCTCTCTCTCTCTCTCTCTCTCTCTCCCCCCCCCCCCCCCCCCCCTCTCTAACTAACCCTTACCTAACTAACCCTAAGCTAACCTCCATAACTAACCCTAACCTCCCTAACCAGCTCTTCCTGAGGGGTAACACAGCTCTATCAGCTCCAGCTGTGACGCTCTGCAGGCCGTGTTTGGACGAGTAGAAGAGGCTTCACTCTGAGGCTCATTCCCATTGGATCCCTCTCCGACCGTCTCTGAACGAACATCACTTCACCCTTAACCCTTAACCCTTAACCCTTAACCCTTAACCCTTAACCTCAGGCTCCGACCGTCCCTGAACGAACATCACTTCACCCTTAACCGCAGGATTCGAGGTTGAACCGTCTCCTTTACTGGTGGTATGCCATCCACACTGGTGAACTACACTGAACTACACTGGTCCATACCGGTGGACTATACTGGTAGTATGGTACGCCTGCTGGACTAATAGTTGAGGAATGTTGGCTGCGGATTGAACGCTGAACTGGGAGGCAGCTGACCCACACTCTGAAGTTAATCATTAGAGAGCTCTGCTGGGCTGGCCTCTGTATCTGCTCTCTACTGCTCTGGTCTGTCCCTCTGCGCTCTGCTGGTCTAGTCTGTTTCTCTCTGCTGCTCTGGTCTGTTCCTCTGCGCTCTGCTGCTCTGGTCTGTCCCTCTGCGCTCTGCTGCTCTGGTCTGTTTCTCTCTGCTGCTCTGGTCTGTCCCTCTGCGCTCTGCTGCTCTGGTCTGTTTCTCTCTGCTGCTCTGGTCTGTTCCTCTCTGCTGCTCTGGTCTGTTTCTCTCTGCTGCTCTGGTCTGTCCCTCTGTGCTCTGCTGGTCTAGTCTGTTTCTCTCTGCTGCTCTGGTCTGTTGCTCTCTGCTGCTTTGGTCTGTTTCTCTCTACCGCTCTGGTCTGTTCCTCTGTGCTCTGCTGCTCTGGTCTGTTGCTCTGTGCTCTGCTGCTCTGTGCTCTGCTGCTCTGGTCTGTTCCTCTCTGCTGCTCTGGTCTGTTCCTCTCTGCTGCTCTGGTCTGTTGCTCTGTGCTCTGCTGCTCTGGTCTGTTGCTCTGTGCTCTGCTGCTCTGGTCTGTTCCTCTCTGCTGCTCTGGTCTGTTGCTCTGTGCTCTGCTGCTCTGGTCTGTTGCTCTGTGCTCTGCTGCTCTGGTCTGTTGCTCTGTGCTCTGCTGCTCTGGTCTGTTCCTCTGTGCTCTGCTGCTCTGGTCTGTTCCTCTCTGCTGCTCTGGTCTGTTGCTCTGTGCTCTGCTGCTCTGGTCTGTTGCTCTGTGCTCTACTGCTCTGGTCTGTACCTCTCTGAGTTGTCTCTTCTCTGCAGAGTCAAGGAGTGGACTGAACAAGAGGTGGACAGAGGAGTGAAGTAGTACTGAACGTAGGAGTGACGTAAAAGTGACGCAGTGGTGAAGTACTGAACGTAGTAGTGGCCTAATAGTGACGTAGTGAAGGTAGTAGTGACTTAGTAGTGAGGTAGTAGTGAGTTAGTAGGGAGGTAGTAGGACATCATGGCTCAACTTGTTGAATGTGTTCCAAACTTCTCAGAGGGTCGAGACAAAAAGGTAAGAGTCTTTATTGTATAGTCTGTTATAGTGTCTTAAAGTGTGTTATAGTTAGTACCTTATTTGGTGCGTGTAAGCGACAGTATGGTATATGATACAGTGTGTGTTTGTGTGCGTGCGTGTGTACTTATGTGTCTGTCTGCGTGTGTGTGTGCGTACGTGTGTGTGTGTGCGTGCGTGCATGCATCTATGTGTGTGTACGTGCGTACATCTGTGCGTGTGTGCATGTGCATGTGCGTATGTGTGTGTGTGTGTTTGTGCGTATGTGTGTGTGTGTGTGCGTATGTGTGTGTGTGTGTGCGTATTTGTGTGTGTGTGTGTGTGTGCGTGTGTGCGCCTGTGTGTGTGTGTGTTTGTGCGTGTGCCTGTGCCTGTGCCTGTACGTGTCTGTGTGTGTGTGTGTGTGCAGGTTATTGACGCCATCTCGGGGGCCATCTCCAGCACGCGGGGCTGCAGCCTGCTGGACGTTGACCCCGGGGCCTCCACCCACCGCACCGTCTACACCTTCGTGGGCTCCCCCGAGGCCGTGGTGGAGGGGGCCCTCAACGCCGCCCGCACCGCCTCCACCCTCATCGACATGAGCTCACACACAGGTCAGCCCCGCCTCCACCCTCACACACACAGGTTAGCCCCGCCTCCACCCTCACAGACACAGGTTAGCCCCGCTTCCACCCTCACAGACACAGGTCAGCCCCGCCTCCACCCTCATCGACATGAGCTCACACACAGGTCAGCCCCGCCTCCACCCTCACACACACAGGTTAGCCCCGCCTCCACCCTCACAGACACACAGGTTAGCCCCGCCTCCACCCTCACAGTCAGAGGTTAGCCCCGCCTCCACCGTCACAGACACAGGTTAGCCCCGCCTCCACCCTCACAGACAGAGGTTAGCCCCGCCTCCACCCTCACAGACAGAGGTTAGCCCCGCCTCCACCCTCAAAGACACAGGTTAGCCCCGCCTCCATCCTCACAGACACAGGTTAGCCCCGCCTCCACCCTCACAGACATAGGTTAGCCCCGCCTCCACCCTCACAGACACAGGTTAGCCCCGCCTCCACCCATACAGACACAGGTTAGCCCCGCCTCCACCCTCACAGACACAGGTTAGCCCCGCCTCCACCCATACAGACACAGGTTAGCCCCGCCTCCACCCATACAGACACAGGTTAGCCCCGCCTCCAGCATCATCGTTTAGGGTGAAAGGGGGGTTAAGGGGTAATTGGGAGGAGTTAAGGGTAAGTGGGAGGGGTTTAGGAGTGTTTCCTCTTTCTTAGGGAGAATATATCGGTTATGGGATGTTATTTTATTGATCCATTATTGAAACCCCCATTGATGGACGTTCAATACCGATACGTCTGGGCGAGTTAAAACTAGGAGCTGGTTGGAATGTTACACAATGTGGCTCTAATCTGTAACCATGGTAACCTCATCAGAGCTAGTTAATGTGTAACCACGGCAGCTGGCCGCTGACCAATCAGCGGCCGGTGTTTGGGGGCAGAACACCCCGGTCAGGGATCACTTCACAGAGAGGTCAAAGGTCAACGGTCGCTCTGTGACTGTTTAACCCAGACTGTCAACAGAGTGTTCATTAGTATGTCACGGTACCAGCAGTAGTACTCTGTGGTCCTGGTCCATGCTCTGGTCCCTGTCCCGGTCCCGGTCCCGTTCCCAGTCCGGGTCTTGGTCCCGGTCCGGGTCCAGGTCCCGGTCCCGGTCCCGGTCCCGGTCCCGGTCCCAGTCCCCTGTGTGTTCCAGGGCAGCACCCCAGGACGGGGGCCCTGGACGTGTGTCCCTTCGTCCCGGTCCAGAACGTCTCCATGGACGACTGCGTCCGCTGCGCTCTGCTGTTCGGCCAGCGGCTGGCGGAGCTGCTGCACGTCCCGGGTCAGTCCCACACCCCCCGTCACACGACCCCCCACCACACGACCCCCCGCCACACGACCCCCGCCACATGACCCCCCGTCACACGACCCCCCCGTCACACGACCCCCCACCACACGACCCCCGCCACATGACCCCCCCGTCACACGACCCCCCGTCACACGACCCCCCGTCACACGACCCCCCCGTCACACGACCCCCCGTCACACGACCCCCCGTCACACGACCCCCCCGTCACACGACCCCCCTGTCACACGACCCCCCGTCACACGACCCCCCGTCACACGACCCCCCCGTCACACGACCCCCCCGTCACACGACCCCCGTCACATGACCCCCCCGTCACACGACCCCACCGTCACACGACCCCCGTCACACGACCCCACCGTCACACGACCCCCCCGTCACACGACCCCCCCGCCACACGACCCCCCGTCACATGACCCCCCGTCACATGACCCCCGCCACACGACCCGTCTCATGACCCGTCACATGACCCCCCCGCCACACGACCCGTCTCATGACCCGTCACATGACCCCCCCCGCCACACGACCCGTCTCATGACTGATGATAGTAACTATAGTGTAACTAAAGCGTAACTATAGTGTAACTATAATGTAGCTATATGGTGTAACAATAGTGTAACTATAGTGCAACTATAATGTAACTATGGTGTAACAATAGTGTAACTATAGTGCAACTATAATGTAGCTATATGGTGTAACAATAGTGTAACTATAGTGCAACTATAATGTAACTATGGTGTATCTGTGTCAACAGTGTATCTGTATGGAGCGGCCGCTCGCTCAGAGAAGAGGAGGAATCTTCCATCCATTCGGGCAGGAGAGTATGAAGCTCTACCTGAGAAGGTACACACACACACACCGACACACACACGCACGCACACACATGTACACGCACACATATGCACACGAACACTCACACAAACGCACGCACGCCGAGACACACACACACACATATGCACACGTACACAAATGCACACACACCCACAACCACATTTGCTTTCTCTCTCTCTCTCTCTCTCTCTCTCTCTCTCTCTCTCTCTCTCTCTCTCTCTCTCTCTCTCTCTCTTTCTCTCTCAAACTCCCAGCTGAAGCAGGACGAATGGGCCCCTGACTTTGGCCCCGCCTCCTTCGTCCCCTCCTGGGGCGCCACGGTAACGGGGGCGCGTCACTTCCTGATCGCCTTCAACGTGAACCTGATCAGCACCAAGGAGCAGGCTCACCGCATCGGGCTGGACCTCAGGGAGCAGGGCCGGGGCAAGGGCCAGGTGAGACCCCCCAGGACCCCCCCAGGACCTAGACCCCCCAGGACCCCCCCCAGGACCTAGACCCCCCAGGACCTAACCCCCCCCCCCAGGACCTAGACCCCCCAGGACCTAACCCCCCCAGGACCCCCCCAGGACCTAGACCCCCCCCCCCAGGACCTAGACCCCCCCCCAGGACCTAGACCCCCCCCCAGGAGGTACCAGGACCAGATACAGGGGGGTTAGATAGTCTTCATCTGGGTGGAGGTACCAGGACCAGATACAGGGGGGTTAGGGCCCCCTTGGGGTCTTACCAGGGGTGTCTGTGCGGTGGGAGCACCCCTGACCCCTCTCCCCCCCCCCAGCCAGGGGAGCTGCAGAAGGTGCAGGCTCTGGGCTGGTACCTGGAGGAGGCCCAGCTGGCCCAGGTCTCCACCAACCTGCTGGACTACCAGGTCACGGCCCTCCACACCGTCTACGAGGCCGTCTGCAGCCACGCTCAGGTCAGGGCTCATCCTGGGGCTGTGCTGCCATGTTCCAGTACTGTGAGCGCTGCACAGCGCCACTGCACTGTGTGGTAGTGTTGAGTACTGCACAGCTCCACTGCACTGTGTGGTAGTGTTGGGTACTGCACAGCGCCACTGCACTGTGTGGTAGTGTTGAGTACTGCACAGCGCCACTGCACTGTGTGGTAGTGTTGAGTACTTCACAGCGTCACTGCACTGTGTGGTTGTGTTGGGTGCTGCACAGCGCCACTGCACTGTGTGGTAGTGTTGAGTACTGCACAGCGCCACTGCACTGTGTGGTAGTGTTGAGTACTTCACAACGCCACTGCACTGTGTGGTAGTGTTGGGTACTGCACAGCGCCACTGCACTGTGTGGTAGTGTTGGGTGCTGCACAGCGCCACTGCATTGTGTAGTCCAGGGTTGTGTACCGGACGGCCTCACCTTAGCAAGTCAACTGAAACCACTGTAGATCGAAAACTTATTTTTTCCTCTTCATGTTCCCCTTCCTGTCTTCCTCCCCATGTGTTTCCTGTCCTCCTCCCCATGTACTTCCTGTCCTCCTCCCTATGTTCTTCCTGAGTACTGCACAGCTCCACTGCACTGTGTGGTAGTGTTGGGTACTGCACAGCGCCACTGCACTGTGTGGTAGTGTTGAGTACTGCACAGCGCCACTGCACTGTGTGGTAGTGTTGAGTACTTCACAGCGTCACTGCACTGTGTGGTTGTGTTGGGTGCTGCACAGCGCCACTGCACTGTGTGGTAGTGTTGAGTACTGCACAGCGCCACTGCACTGTGTGGTAGTGTTGAGTACTTCACAGCGCCACTGCACTGTGTGGTAGGGTTGTGTACTGCACAGCGCCACTGCACTGTGTGGTAGTGTTGGGTACTGCACAGCGCAACTGCACTGTGTGGTTGTGTTGGGTGCTGCACAGCGCCACTGCACTGTGTGGTAGTGTTGGGTGCTGCACAGCGCCACTGCACTGTGTGGTAGTGTTGGGTGCTGCACAGCGCCACTGCATTGTGTAGTCCAGGGTTGTGTACCGGACGGCCTCACCTTAGCAAGTCAACTGAAACCACTGTTGATCGAAAACTTATTTTTTCCTCTTCATGTTCCCCTTCCTGTCTTCCTCCCCATGTGTTTCCTGTCCTCCTCCCCATGTACTTCCTGTCCTCCTCCCTATGTTCTTCCTGAGTACTGCACAGCTCCACTGCACTGTGTGGTAGTGTTGGGTACTGCACAGCGCCACTGCACTGTGTGGTAGTGTTGAGTACTGCACAGCGCCACTGCACTGTGTGGTAGTGTTGAGTACTTCACAGCGTCACTGCACTGTGTGGTTGTGTTGGGTGCTGCACAGCGCCACTGCACTGTGTGGTAGTGTTGAGTACTGCACAGCGCCACTGCACTGTGTGGTAGTGTTGAGTACTTCACAGCGCCACTGCACTGTGTGGTAGGGTTGTGTACTGCACAGCGCCACTGCACTGTGTGGTAGTGTTGGGTACTGCACAGCGCAACTGCACTGTGTGGTTGTGTTGGGTGCTGCACAGCGCCACTGCACTGTGTGGTAGTGTTGGGTGCTGCACAGCGCCACTGCACTGTGTGGTAGTGTTGGGTGCTGCACAGCGCCACTGCATTGTGTAGTCCAGGGTTGTGTACCGGACGGCCTCACCTTAGCAAGTCAACTGAAACCACTGTTGATCGAAAACTTATTTTTTCCTCTTCATGTTCCCCTTCCTGTCTTCCTCCCCATGTGTTTCCTGTCCTCCTCCCCATGTACTTCCTGTCCTCCTCCCTATGTTCTTCCTGTGCTCCTCCCCATGTACTTCCTGTCCTCCTCTCCATGTACTTCCTGTCCTCCTCTCCATGTACTTCCTGTCTGGCTCCTCGGTGATGGTTCCCCGGTGGTTCTTGGTGGTTCTTGGTGGTTCTTGGTGGTGGTTCTTGGTGGTGGTTCTTGGTGGTGGTTCTTGGTGGTTCTTGGTGGTGGTTCTTGGTGGTTCTCGGTGGTTCTTGGTGGTGGTTCCCCGGTGCTCCTGCCAGGCCCTGAGGCTGCCGGTGGTGGGCTCCCAGGTGGTGGGGCTGCTGCCCCTGAAGGCTCTGCTGGACGCCGCCGACTTCTACATCCAGAGGGATCAGCTCTTCATCCTGGAGGAGGAGCACAAAGTCCGCCTGGTGAGCCTCTGGCCCCGGTACCCCAGGGGTACCCCCCTCCGGAGGGAGGCCACGCCCCCATCATAGATAGGCCCCGCCCATCTTTGAGCTGCTGGGCCATCGGAGGTCACAGACTTTTGGTCGACCAATCATGTTGCCGGGGGCGGGATCTGAGTGATGAGTGACATGGAACTGGAAACCAGCGGAGAGGCAGAACCAGTCCCAGTATGAGAGCACTTAACCAACCCTACTGAATGACTCTGTGGAGACCTGCCCCGGTGACTGGTGGCCAACTAGCTGTGGCTAACTAGCTGTGGCTCACTAGCTGTTGCTAGCTAGCTGTGGCTAACTAGCTGTGGCTCACTAGCTGTGGCTAACTAGCTGTGGCTCACTACCTCTTGCAATCTAGCTGCGGCTAACTAGCTGTGGCTAACTAGCTGTCTCTCTCTGCAGGTCATCAGTAAACTAGGGCTGGACTCCCTGGGACCGTTCAACCCCAAGGAGAGAGTCATTGAGTAGGTTATAGTGCACACATACACACGCACACACACACATTTACACACACACATAGACACACACACACACACACACACACACACACACACACACACACACACACACACACACACACACACACACGCGCAAACACACACACACATATCATTACAAACATACTCAAGTGTGCGTTGTTAGCATGTGTGTTGTGACTCCAAGGTGTTGATGGTGTTTTGTGGGTCCAGGTACATGGTGGACCAGGGACCAGGGGACACGAGTCTGGTCTCCCTGTCCCTGCGTCAGTTCGTCCAGAGTGTGGCCGCCAGGTCCGCCGCCCCAGGAGGAGGCTCCGTCTCTGCTGCTGTCGCTGCTCTGGTGAGACCCCCAGACCCCAGACAAAAGACTCCCACCAGACCCCCGACCAAAGACCCCCAACAGACCCCCAGACCTCAGACCCCCAGACGCCCAGACCAAAGACCCCCACCAGACCCCCAGACCAAAGACCAAAGACCCCCACCAGACCCCCAGACCTCAGGCCCCCACTAGACCCCCAACCAAAGACCCCCAGACCCTTAGACCCCTGACCTCAAACCCTTAGACCCCCAGACCCTTAGTCCCCAGACCAAAGACCCCCACCAGACCCCCAGACCCCAGACCTCAGACCCTTAGACCCCCAGACCCTTAGTCCCCAGACCAAAGACCCCCACCAGACCCCCAGACCCCAGACCTCAGACCCTTAGACCCCCAGACCCTTAGTCCCCAGACCAAAGACCCCCACCAGACCCCAGATCTCAGACCCTTAGACCCTGAGACCTCAAGACCTTCAGGTGAGTTGATGCTACACGGGGAGGTGATGCTGTGTCTTGACGACCGCAGGGGGCTGCACTGGGCGCCATGGTGGGCCAGATGACGTACGGCAAGAGGCAGTTTGAGGGTCTGGACGGAGCGATGCGCGGCCTCATCCCGCCGTTCCATCAGGCGGTCCAGGACCTGCTGCTGCTGGTGGATGCAGACTCCTCGGCCTTCACCTCCTACATGGTGGGGAGACCCGTCGGGACAGAGGCTCACATCCACCTGGATCACATCCACCAGGACTAATATCACATCCACCCTGATCACATCACATCCACCATGTCTAATATCATATCCACCCTGATCACACCACATCCACCCTGATCACATCCAACCTGACTAATATCACATCCACCATGACTAATATCACATCCACCCTGATCACATCACATCCACCCTGATCACATCACATCCACTCTGACCACATCACATCCACCCTGGCTTTATCACACCCACCCTGATTTATATCAAATCCACCCTGACCAATATCACATCCACCCTGTCTAATATCACATCCACCCTGGCTACTACCACTTCCACCCTGATCACATCACATCCACCCTGATCACATCACATCCACTCTGACCACATCACATCCACCCTGACTTTATCACACCCACCCTGATTTATATCAAATCCATCCTGTCTAATATCACATCCATCCTGTCTAATATCACATCCACTCTGACCGTATTACATCCACCATGTGATATTAGTTCCACAAACTTCAAATTGTGTGCACTTTGTGTTTCGGGAGCATAAACGTCTGCTTTAAGACTGTGATGGACAGGATGAAATGTGACGGACAGGTCAGGTCAGGTGACGTGCTGCTGACGGTGGGCAGAGATCTAACGTTTCCTCCCTCCCGTTTCAGGCTGCGCTGAAGCTGCCCAAGGGCACAGAGGAGGAGCTGGAGAGGTGAGACCTGGACCAGGACCTCCTGGAAGAACCCTGGGGAGCCTGGGGCCTCCTGTTAGTGTAACGTAGCGTAACGCAGCGTAGCGTAACGCAGCGTAGCGTAACGCAGCGTAGTGTAACCTGGAGTATCCTAAAGCAGCCTAACACAAGCTCCTCCTCCCCCGTGCCCAGGAGGCAGACGGCCATGCAGGCCGGTCTGCGCGAGGCGGTGGGAGTTCCTCTCTCTCTGGCTGAGAGGGTGTCTTCCCTCTGGGACCCCCTCATACAGCTGGTCCTCCAGGGGAACATATCCTGCCTGTCCGACGCCCAGGTCAGACCCTGACCTCCTGACCCCCTGACCCTGACCCCTGACCCTGACCCCTGACGCTTTGTGTTTCGCTTCTTGTTTCTTTGTACTAGCACTAGAAAACCTTCCTGGTTGGGAGACCGGGAAATATTTGGTTTCCGGACACCGATTTAAAGAGAGAGAGAGAGAGAGAGAGAGAGAGAGAGAGAGAGAGAGAGAGAGAGAGAGAGAGAGAGAGAGAGAGAGAGAGAGAGAGAGAGAGAGAGAGAGAGAGAGAGAGAGAGAGAGAGAGAGAGAGAGAGAGAGAGAGAGAGAGAGAGAGAGAGAGTGTAAAATTTGTGTATTATTGGTGTAATATTGGTGTAATATTGGTGTAATATTGGTGTATTATTGGTGTATTATTGGTGTAATATTGGTGTAAAATTTGTGTAATATTGGTGTAATATTGGTGTAATATTGGTGTAATATTGGTGTATTATTGGTGTATTATTGGTGTATTATTGGTGTATTATTGGTGTAATATTGGTGTATTATTGGTGTAATATTGGTGTAATATTGGTGTATTATTGGTGTAATATTGGTGTATTATTGGTGTAATATTGGTGTATTATTGGTGTAATATTGGTGTATTATTGGTGTATTATCGGTGTCCAGGTGTCGGCCAAGGCGCTGGAGACGGCGGTGTTTGGTGCGTACTACAACGTCGTCATCAACCTCAAAGACATCAGCGACCTCTCCTTCAAAACCGCAGTAAGTACTTCCTGTTTGGCCGCAGGTCAGAGTCCGGCACTGATGGTCCTGTAGCCCAGAGGGGGGTCCTGTAGCTCAGAGGGGGGGTCCTGTAGCTCAGAGGGGGGTCCCCTAGCTCAGAGGGGTCCCGTACAAAGTGGGATATACATGGGGACGGTGACTCCTCATACATCCATGAGGGTGGAGCCTCTTTGAGAGGCCCCTCCTCCATGAGGGTGGAACCCCTTTGAGAGGCCCCTCCTCCATGAGGGTGGAGCCTCTTTGAGAGGCCCCTCCTCCATGAGGGTGGAGCCTCTTTGAGAGGCCCCTCCTCCATGAGGGTGGAGCCCCTTTGAGAGGCCACACCTCCATGAGGGTGGAGCCTCTTTGAGAGGCCCCACCTCCATGAGGGTGGAGCCTCTTTGAGAGGCCCCACCTCCATGAGGGTGGAGCCTCTTTGAGAGGCCAGACACACCACCGAGTGTTTGGGGACTAGATTATACACTAGATTAGATTACATAGAATAGACATTAAATTAGATTAGACAATAGATTAGTGACTGGATTGACACTAGAGTAGATAACAGATGAGATTAGATAGTACATTAGTGACTGGATTAGACACTGTATTAGATAGACTAGTGACCAGATTAGACACTAGATAGATACTAGATTAGCAACTATAGACACTCGATTAGATAGTAGATTAGTAACCAGATTTGACACTAGATTAGATAGTAGACTATGAACCAGATTTGACACCAGATTAGATTAAGACTATGAACCAGATTTGGCACTAAATTAGATGGTAGATTAGAAACCAGATTTGATACTAGATTAGACACTTTGACCGCGATTGACCGTAAATCCTGTTGTGTTGGTTCTGCAGACCCAGAAGAGAGCGTTGGAGTTGCTCCAGCAGGCCAAGGAGAAGTGTTCTGTTGTACTGACGCACGCCGAGAACAGAACCTAGAACCAAGAACAGAACCTCCACGCCGAGAACAGAACCCCACTTGTAGTGCCTCGCCCCTTCAACCCAGACCTAGAACCTCCCTTCTGGTTCCTCATCCTTCAACCCTAGACCTTGAATTTAGATGATCAACTCTAGCCTAGAACTTCAACCGTAAACCTGAATAATAAGACATAATGTCTGAAGTTAATACAAGTCATGTCATTAAGGTGATATAAGTCATAAAGATTATAAATATAAATCATAAAGATTATCGATGTAATGTCATAACGATTATAGATGTAATGTTATAAAGATTATGGATATAAGTCATTGCGATTATAGCTGTAATTTGATAACGATTATAGATGTAATTTTATAAAGATTATAGATGTAACTTTATAAACATTATATAAGTAATTTAATAAAGATTATACATGTAATGTTATAAAGATTATAGATATAATGTTATAGATTATAGATGTAATGTCATAAATATTATAGATGTAATGTTAAAATATTATAAATATAAGCCATTAGGATTATAGATGTAATGTTATAACGATTAGAGATGTAATGTTATAAATATTATGGATGTAATGTTATGAAGACTATAAATATAATGTTATAAAGATTTTGGATGTAATGTTACAAAGATTATTGATGTAGTTTTACAAAGATAGTTAAAGAAAGTTTTAATCTACTTATACATTAAACGTCTATTTAAAGTCTACCTTTAGAGTTAAAGTCTGCCTTATAGATTTGAAGTCTACCTTATAGAGTTTAAGTCTTAGTGTTAAAGTCTACCTAGAGTTAAAGTCTACCGTATAGTATAGAGTAAAGTTATAACAGTTTATTGTTAGTGTGATATTATATTATAGTATTATTACATGGTATTATAGTATAGTATTATTATATGGTATTATTATATTGGAGTATTATTCAATGGTATTATTAAAGTATTATTCCATGGTATTATCGCGTTAATACATGGTATTATTATATTATTATTCCATGGTATTATTATAGCATTAATACATGGTAGTATTATAGCATTAATACAGGGTATTATTATAGCATTATTACATGGTATTATTATAGCATTAATACAGGGTATTATTATAGCATTATTACATGGTATTATTATAGCCTTAATACATGGTAGTATTATAGCATTAATACATGGTAGTATTATAGCATTAATACAGGGTATTATTATAGCATTATTCCATGGTATCCTATATTACATGGTATTATTATAGCATTAATACATGGTAGTATTATAGCATTAATACAGGGTATTATTATAGCATTATTCCATGGTATTATTCCATGGTATCCTATATTCCATGGTATTATTATAGTATTACTCCGTGATGTTATTATAGTATAAATAGCCTACATGGTATTATTATAGTATTACTCCGTGATGTTATTATAGTATAAATAGCCTACATGGTATTATTATAGTATTACTCCGTGATGTTATTATAGTATTAATAGCCTGCATGGTATTATTGTATGGTGGAGGGTTAGGGTATGTATACCTATGGGTTGTGCGTGTATGGTTTGTATCTAGCGTGTGTGTGTGCATATGGTTTGCATCTATATGTTGTGTGGATCAATATTGTGTGTTCATCTATATGTGTGTATCTGTGGTGTGTTCGTGCATATGGTGTGAATCTATATGGTGTGTGTGTGTGTGTGTGTGTGTGTGTGTGTGTGTGTGTGTGTGTGTGTGTGTGTGTGTGTGTGTGTGTGTGTGTGTGTGGTGGTAGGCGATGACTCCAGTTTAACCAGTGAACAAGCCTCTCTGGTCTCTTTGGTGAAAGCTTCCTTCTCACTCCTCAAAGGGCCGTTCAGGATGCTGCCAAGTTACGGTTGCAATGGAGACGGTGGCTGTTTCCCAATGTCAAGGAAGCATGCTTAACGGCCGCCCTTTTAAGGACGCTACGTCATAGAACGCCGACAAGCACTGTTCCAATGTTGAGGACACTCGAAAGCTGCGCCATTTTTGCGTCCTTTGTTTTTGAGAATTCCGAGATTTTTCAAGGATGCATCGCTGCATCCTAGACGAGCCAAAACTACCCACAATCCTCTGCGTTCACTGGGCGGGTTCTTGAAAATGGCAGAGCAGTACACGTTCAAACGAAGTGAAGTTATATTAGTTTTCAGAAATATTTTGTGCCGTATTGCTTTTTATAGATTCATCATGTTGATGCAAATAATCCAGCCTAAAGACCTGTGCCACTTTTCAAACGTTTTTGCAACTTAATGATACGTTGCTATATTTTGCATGTAGCCTACTTAGCCGGTGTTAAACACCACTGTCACCAATGTCAATTTACTCGCTCACAAGATTACATTATTTATGTATACCTATTTATGTTTGTGTGGAATCGTTTTTTTTAGGGTCAGCCCAGCAAACGGAGGCTTTTGTGCGCCTTAGGGTGGCGCACAAACATTTGTTTACCGGTCGAAGGGATAGTGCCACTATCCAATGTTGTAAAATTAATGCACAACCGATCATTTGCAACGTTTGTAATTTTTAATGAACGTATATAATTGTATTTTATATGATATACTTATGTGTTCAAAAATAAATACACGTTTATCATCTCTTTCTTTGTCTTTTTCCCCCTGCATAATAGTAATCAACCGTACTGTAAATGTGATGCATGAATTAAGTTCTCAGACAATTTCACTTCGTTTTATAAAAATTGAATGGATTTTCCTTTTAATAAAGACAATTCGATCAACAACAACAAAGCTTTTGTGACTTCCCCAAAGAGGCTCCATGCGAAGGAGACATGACCGCATTCATAACAGACAAAAGTCAAATAAATATCGATCAGCTTGATTGCTTCCATGTTTTATTCATAAGCGCACATGTGTTTACAAGCGGACACGTAGTATTAAAAAGCGGAAGCGCTTCCACACTACCAAGTCGTTCCCAAAGTCCGACGTTACAAACGCTAGGAAGCACTCGAGCTAGCACTCTAGTCTCATCTCCATAGGACGCGACTAGCAAGGACGCGTCCTAGCAAGGCTGCAGCCTTCACTTTGGGAAACAGCCGGTATCTCGCAGAGCGCTCAGAGAGCAGATGTTCACGTGTGGTAACATCGCCCTCCGCTGTCCACATTCGCTCACTACACACACAGGGACGCAAGATCACACGGGACTTCCTTTTCACCAACTTGACATCAGTAACACACACTCATGCACACAGTAAGGTGAATTGAATGAAGACTTTTTTCGTTTTGAAGTATGAATCTAAATCAGTCAAATCAGACTCTTCCCTTTAATTAAAATGAGGGAGGTCATATAAGATCAAACACGGAGCTGTAATAAACTCTCACTGTTACCAAGTGAGAACCTGCGTCGAGTTTTACTAATTAGCTCACCTGCCGCAGCTCGCCTGCCAAGTGTTTTTCTTAATTAGTCAATTGGTTGCATCTGGTGCGTTTCACTTAAAAGGGAGCCGGACAGTACGTTGGAGTTCTCCACTGGCAGTGTTGCGTCTCCCAAACGCGGTATGTTGTGTTCCCAGAAATCAGAACGTGTGTTTAATGTTTTTTTGAGGTCTGTTGTAACTTATTTGTCATCTCTTCCTGTTTCACAGGTTAAAGACTTTTTGAAGTAAGGAAGAGCATCTCATCTGGACCTGATGTGAGTAGTATTGTGTGGTAAAGCACAACTGCGGTGACTTGTATGTTGAATATGAATCACTGATAATGTGCGAAGGAAATCAGGGATTGTGGTGGTTTAACTCTCATTCGAAATTTAAATAATGATTCTGTCTGAAAGTAACATTTTAGAAACTATACATTCAAACTTGTCAAAGTAAGAGGTAAATCACTCTTGACTAATGACAGTCAAATAATTAGTGTAACTGGATTAGTTAATTATCTTAATCATTATTTAAAAGTTGGATGATCCCAAAAGCCCTGAATTTGTATTGTCATTCATTTATCTGATTTAATGGAGATGGTAGATGTGGGACAGTGCCCAAGTTTGGGGAAAATTGGTAATCTGTTCTGTCCTTCAAAGGTCCATCATGGATATGTAACTGCAGTTCTGTGAGTATCCCAACTTGACCATGAAGTTGAACTGTAAGTGATTAGTTTCTCATTACTCTTGGGCACATTGATGTACTTTGGCTTCCTGGTGAGTTAACCTGTTAGCTGAAGGTTGATCTGAGAAGTGAGGATGTTTTATTGGTTCATGGGTTACTTAGGTGTTTGTTTTATGTTGGTTTTGATGGTTTGTTAAAACGGTTACAGGTTCTAAGTTATCATTGTAAACTGGAGTAATGGGTTGGGTTCTGATATCTTCAGTCTTCTTTCCAGCTACTCTACTGAGCTCTGCATCTTCATCACATGAGTGTTTCTCTACTGATGAGGTTGTGGTCTGAGTGAGCAGAGGTGC
This sequence comes from Gadus macrocephalus, assembly GCF_031168955.1. Lineage (NCBI taxonomy): Eukaryota > Metazoa > Chordata > Actinopteri > Gadiformes > Gadidae > Gadus > Gadus macrocephalus. The sequence continues at coordinate 34,237,552 of NC_082385.1, forward strand.
ATACTGGGATACAGAGCTGTCTGAAGTCTACAGGTCTGTAGACACGCCCCCTCAGGGGAAACCAAGTGTTTGAGAAACTGTCGTGACGTCAGTTACCTGGACTAGAATGTTCTTTAAGATGGAGACGGGGATTCAGAAGGAGAAACACCAGGGGGGGATGAGGGGGCTCCTCATCTCAACGACTAAAACACAACTTCAGTCTGACACAGAGAACCATGGAACACATTCAACAGTCCCCTCCAGGCATCGTGAATCCTCAGGAACGGTTTCATTTCCAAGAAGGTTATATTTGAGGCCATCCCCAGATGTATCCTGCTCCTCAAGAGCCACCCCCCTCCACTGGGTGGTCTACTGAACGGATGACCTCCTTCCTGTCCTCAGGCTGACTAAAGCTGCACCGTTTGCATCTGTGAAGGCCCCTCATTCAGGAAACCACTGGACTACAAAGACATGACTTCAGAGACGTTGAATCAACCTTGGAGACGCCAAGAATAATCCATCACCAATGTGGGACGCCACTGAAGAATGTTGTACATAATTTACGTCTCTGGAGACATTGGTTGTTCTGTTCTGGGTGCCCTGGCAGGAGAGCTGGGGTTGGATGATGGAATGTTCTTTGGCATGAGGTTTTTACCCTGCATGATTGTTTGGCCTTTTATGGCTCAGTGGTGTGTGTGGGTTTGACATGAGATGGATGATTTTTGAGCATCTGGCATGGGGTTCTACGTGTGTTTGGTTCCACCTGGCATGGGGTTCTACGTCCGTGTCCTGGGTTCTGTGTGTGTGCGTGTGTGTCCGGCTTGCTTTGACTGTGATAATGTTCATACGGGGGTCTGTGTGGTTGGCTTGGGATATTGGAATGGTCAACTAAATCATACCTGATGGACGGCCACACGTTTACTTGAGGCCTCCAGTAGACGTGAAGAGCCCTGAGCGACGCTGCGGAGCGATATCCAACACACTGGGCAGGAAGGAGAGTATCCAACTCAAGTGTAAAAGGATGCAAGCAGCGTGTTCAGATCAGTGACTTCAAACTAGGACTACACCAATCAGGATCAATGGAGGATGGACACCAAGGAATTCCACAAGGAGAGTCTGACGTTGGAAAGGGACCTAAATGGATATTCAAGATGGCTCTTCCTACCAGCCTGGATTGATGGAGAGCCCTGTGGATCTTGTCTCGCTCTCAGTTGCACGTCTTCGCAGGCTGAACTGTATTTGTTTCGGACAGGACTAGCTGAACGATTGGTTCTGATTTAAGGGAACCAATCGTGGGAACTCCAACTAGTGCGCTCTTCGTGCTGAAGTTGTGCTCTTCGGCTGAGGAGGTAAGGAAACCTTCACTGGGGCTTCAAGGTGTAAAGAGGAGGACTGTTTCAAAGTGTTCCATAGTACTCTGATGAAGACCGTTGTTGTGTTCCACTGGCTGAGGGGAAGAACCCTCACATCTTCCTCTTGGCCTTTCTCCTCTGAGAATCCTGCCGCCATCTTGAAGGATATTCTAGTGCATGTAACTGATGTCACGACAGATTCTCAAACACTTGGTTTCTCCTGAGGGGCTTGTCTATAGAACTGAAGACGTCAGACGGCACTGTATCCCAGCATGCATCTCTGCTCACTCAGACCACACCCCCATGAGTAGGATGCAACGCTCTAGTGATGGAGTTGTAGAGTTTTATAAGTAACGAGGGAGCAGACAAAGGTGATTGGAACACAATGGCATGTCAAGTCTGTAAATCTTTAAACCATGAAGATGGTTGGATAGTTCAGGAATTGGGCTTTATTTTAGTAAGGGCAGTCCTTATTGAATGATTCCATTGTTTTTAGGCAAGGATTTGTTGTTGTGGGATGTACAAGGTAGTTGGGTTCTTCGTACGGTTTTGATTGATATAACTTGTACACACTGGGTGCATAATAATTTAAAGGTACACTGAATAGTAGTAATGACCAACAGCAACAAACAGATCTCCTCAAGGTAAGTCTGTTGGCTGTATTTTAATGAAGACCATCGCTGGACTTCAGGATCTTCCTCCGCTCAGCTCAAGGTGAGGCGCTGGTTATGTTTTTTCCTTGGTTGGTTCCGGCTGGAATGTTCGGATTCCAGTCGGACGGTTTGTGCTTCCCGTCGTGGAAGGTTTTGAGTGCGGTCACTTGATTTAGTCCCAATGGTTAGCATAGAACGTTGTAGTCTTGACAACCATTAGAAGCCACCTGGCAGTTAGTTGGACAGGAATCTGGCTGAAGGTTCTGGATTATATTTGCGTAACCTCGAGCCGTTGCCAACGGAAACTATTTTCCGTCGTTTCCATTGGGAATTGTTTTCCCATTATCTTAAACAACTTAAGTTTGATATTAAATACATACTGACACGTACATCGTACAATATGTTTAATTTTCGATTGTTGCAGCGTACTTTTAACCACGTTAACGGGACTCTCGCTGCGTACAAAACGGCGTTCTACTTGCGGGCCCATTTTTGACATCAGTGAAGGCTGAAGATCATTTCAAGGTGGAAGATAATTTGACATTTCTTCAACGGAACCCAGCACCTGAATATGGCGAGTAAATTTGATTTAATGTCAATACTGCTTAGTGTTCTTTGCGACTTCAGCTTTTGTACGTTCTAAATATCTGCTGTCATTAATTGCCACAGAAGTTAAACCCTACCTAATGGAATGACGTTAAACAACGACTTTGGTGCTGAGTTACCAACTGGATAATATCAAAGCTAAAATAATGGCCGTCCTTCCCACGTGTTACAGTAGAAGATACTCTATCTGTACAAGGTTAAAAAGGTAACATGTAGTTTGTCCCAAGGTGTCCACCTCCTCACCCAGAGCCAGACCTCCACCTCCTCACCCAGAGCCAGACCTCCACCTCCTCACCCAGAGCCAGATCTCCACCTCCTCACAAGTCCTCCAGAACAGGTCAGTGCTCTTGTGTGTGATTAGAGGTCAGTTTCAATGCATGGCCTGAACCACTTCTTTAAACTTTTGGACTGCTGTCTTCATTCCCAAAATAGAATGCTCATGTCTGGTCTCAAGTATTTTCCAGCCTTGAGTTATAAAATAATAGTTAAATTAATTGTGTAACTAGGTTTTGGATGAGTCAATTAAGTTTATTGTTGGGTAAATGCTGATGTAAACCTGCTGCTGTAGCTGAAAGGCGAGGCTGAGAGGCTGGGGACCGGAGGCTTGTGGTGCCAGGATGGACCAGAGACTGAGGCTGGAGACCAGGGGCCTGCAGCACCAGACCAGAGGGTATCCATCACTAAGCTCATCTGAAACACTAAAATCCACGGTAGTTTAGGTCTGGTTTTGCTCATCTTATGACTTTACATCTGTGCCAAGCTGAGATTTGAGTTAATTCATACCGGGTTTATCTAGGAGTCATATGAGCCATTATTGTTACGAGTGCTGCTACGACCGTAGTGGTTGAATTGCTGAACGCGACAATCTGCAGACGTTGTCTAATTTAAGTGTTTAATTATGTTTTAAATTCATCCTCCATTTTACAAGTGAACCTCAGATGCAGTAGGTGGGGTGTGTTGCGTCCCCAGGTGATTTACTGCTGAGGCCAACTGTGTTTGTAACCAGACCAGGAATCCATGGCTGAAGGAGCTGATGGAGGAGCCGTGCTGAAGGCCCTGCCTGGTGGAGGAGCCGTGCTGGAGGCCCTGCCTGGTGGAGGAGCTGTGCTGGAGGCCCTGCCTGTTGGAGGAGCTGATGGAGGCCCTGCCTGGTGGAGGAGCCGTGCTGAAGGCCCTGCCTGTTGGAGGAGCTGATGGAGGCCCTGCCTGGTGGAGGAGCCATGCTGGAGGCCCTGCCTGGTGGAGGAGCCGTGCTGAAGGCCCTGCCTGTTGGAGGAGCTGATGGAGGCCCTGCCTGGTGGAGGAGCCGTGCTGGAGGCCCTGCCTGGTGGAGGAGCCGTGCTGGAGGCCCTGCCTGGTGGAGGAGCCGTGCTGAAGGCCCTGCCTGTTGGAGGAGCTGATGGAGGCCCTGCCTGGTGGAGGAGCCGTGCTGAAGGCCCTGCCTGGTGGAGGAGCTGATGGAGGCCCTGCCTGGTGGAGGACTGTCTGTCGTGGGGTAGATGGAGCATGACTCTGAAATGATCATCACACTCACTGCCACTTCTCGTAGAATACTGCTACCACAAACCACCGCCTTTTGTACCATATATACCAGATGACTACATCTGTTTTACCACATGTTGAAGCAAGACTTCCGCTGTTTGTTCCTGACCAGGACTCTGGCTGAGGAGAGCTGCTGGAGGAGCTGAGACGCTGGAGGACGACTACGAATCGACCAACAAGGATTCCTCGTAAGTTTGTATTTACTTACATGGTTGACTTAAAGGGCAAAATACAGCTGTTACTCTGACATGCGTTAACAAACTACTGCTGTGTTTCTGGAGCGGAGGTGAGCTGGTAGGGGAGCTGTGAATCTGGAGGATGAACATCACTCTACCAACAAGGATTGTACGTTTGTATTAACCTAGCAAAGTGGAAATAAAGGGCTTAAAAATAAAGACAAACTACATGTTTGTTACCAGCCGTTGGGGCCAGACTTGCGCTGTTTCTTCCAGACCCAGTCTCTGGCTGAAGAGAGCTGATGGAGGAGCCAAGACTCTGGAGGACGACATCACTCTACCAACAAGGATCCTTGTAAGATTGCATAAAGTAAACAGTGGACTTGTTGTAACGCAGGATTAGTTTGTCCAGTAGAAGTTAAGGCGTACTACTGTGGTTGGTTACCAGACAAACTACAAATACAGCTGCTACTTTTTTACACGCCATTAGAGCGCAACTACTCCTGTGTTTGTGACCTTACATTAGAAACAACCTACTACTGTGTTTGCTACCTTACATTAGAGCCCAACTACTCCTGTGTTTGTTACCTTACATTAGAGACAATTACTACTGTGTTTGTTACCTTACATTAGAGACAAATTACGTTTGTAACCAGACAAGGAATCTGGAGGACTGACGGAGAAGCCGTACATCTGGAAGGCAAATCCTGAGGACGACCAGGACTCTACCATCAAGGATTCCTCGTAAGTTTGCATTATCTGGATATAGTGGACTAGGTAGGGGGTTGGGAGTTCAACTCTCAGACCAATGGTGCCGGGTTCAAGTCCTTAGGATACAGTGATATGTCCTTGAGCAAGGTGCCCTAAAGCCTGCCTGCTCCTTAATGATGTCTCTTTGGTTCAGATAATGTTGCAGCTTTTGAATATTGAACCTAATCCATGTCCTTGTTTGGTCCGGGCAGACACACCTGAGCTGAACCTCACCTGATCCTGCGTGGTCGGGGGCAGACAAACCTGAGCTGAACCCGCCCTGATCCGGATATCCTGCTGGTCCCGTCTCCTCAGTTCATCTGAGCCTCGTCCTCCAGAAGACCTGCTGAGCTCAGCGGTCTGAGGCTGATGGATCAATGACCTCCAGTGGGAGTGATCTTCTTGACCCCACATGTACCTGTGTGCTTCCACACGCCTTTCCCTCACGTCTGTCACTAACCTCACTACTTCACTACTCTCTACTGCTTCCCCTTCTTCTTCCTTCTCCGTGGTTTGAACCTTTACACTGAAGGCGCGTCTTCCTGCCCTCAGAGGGTTCAGCGTTAGGGTTGAGAGTCAGGGTTTAGAGTCAGGGACAGAGCTGGTCAGGGAGGACTGGTTTTACACAAACCTCTTCACTTGCTTTCTGATTGGTGGTGACATTTTGAAAAGATTCATCTGGGAAAATGTTTTCCTCTGCTTTCCTTTACAAAAATATGTATTAAACTTCTGTGTTTGTAACCAGACCAGGAATCCATGGCTGAAGGAGCTGATGGAGGAGCCGTGCTGAAGGAGCTGGTGGAGGAGCTGATGGAGGCCCAGCCTGGTGGAGGAGCTGATGGAGGCCCTGCCTTGTGGAGGAGCCGTGCTGAAGGCCCTGCCTGATGGAGGCCCTGCCTGGTGGAGGAGTCGTGCTGAAGGCCCTGCCTGGTGGCGGAGCTGATGGAGGCCCTGCCTGGTGGAGGAGCCGTGCTGAAGGCCCCTGGTGGAGGAGCTGATGGAGGCCCTGCCTGGTGGAGGAGCCGTGCTGAAGGCCCTGCCTGGTGGAGGAGCCGTGCTGAAGGCCCTGCCTGGTGGAGGTGCTGGTGGAGGCCCTGCCTGGTGAAGGACGTCTGTCGTGGGGTAGATGGAGCTTGACTCTGCAGTGATCATCACACTCACTGCCACTTCTCGTAGAATACTGCTACCACAAACCACCGCCTTTTGTACCATATATACCAGATGACTACATCTGTTTTACCACATGTTGCAGCAAGATTTCCGCTGTTTGTTCCAGATCAGGACTCTGTGGAGCTGAGACGCTGGAGGACGACTAGGAATCTACCAACAAGGATTCCTCGTAAGTTTGTATTTACTTACATGGTTGAATTAAAGGGCAAAATACAGCAGTTACTTTGACATGCGTTAACAAACTACCGCTGTGTTTTCTTACTAGAACGTGTTTCTGGAGCGGAGGCGAGCTGGTAGGGGAGCCAAGACTCTGGAGGACGACATCACTCTACCAACAAGGATCATCGTAAGTTTGCATAAAGTAAACTGAGTGGACTTGTTGTAACGCAGGATTAGTTTGTCCAGTAGAAAGTTAAGGTACTACTGTGGTTGGTTACCCGACAAACTACAGCTGCTACTTTTTTACGCGCCATTAGAGCCCAACTACTCCTGTGTTTGACCTTACATTAGAGACAAACTACTACTGTGTTTGTTACCTTACATTAGAGTCCAATTACTACTGTTTTTTACCTTATATTAGAGACAAATTACGTTTGTAACCAGACCAGGAATCTGGAGGACTGACGGAGAAACCGTACATCTGGAAGGCAAATCCTGAGGACGACCAGGACTCTACCATCAAGGATTCCTAGTAAGTTTGCATTATCTGGATATAGTGGACTAGGTAGGGGGTTGGGGGTTCAACTCTCAGACCAATGGTGCCGGGTTCAAGTCCTCAGAATAGTGTTACGTCCTTGAGCAAGGCGCCCTAAAGCCTGCCTGCTCCTTAATGACATCTCTTTGGTTTAGATAATGTTGCATCTTTTGAATATTGAACCTAATCCATGTCCATGTTTGGTCCGGGCAGATGCACCTGAGCTGAACCCGCCCTGATCCTGACATCCTGCTGATCCCGTCTCCTCAGTTCATCTGAGCCTCGTCCTCCAGAAGACCTGCTGAGCTCAGCAGTCTGAGGCTGATGGATCAATGACCTCCAGTGGGAGTGATCTTCTTGACCCCACATGTAACCGTGTGCTTCCACACGCCTTTCCCTCACGTCTGTCACTAACCTCACTACTCTCTACTGCTTCTTCTTCTTCTTCTTCTTCTTTCTCTGTGGTTCGAACCTTTACACGGAAGGCGCGTCTTCCTGCCCTCAGAGGGTTCAGCATTAGGGTTGAGAGTCAGGGTTTAGAGTCAGGGACAGAGCTGGTCAGGGAGGACTGGTTTTACACAAACCTCTTCACTTGCTTTCTGAATTGTTGTGACATTTTGAAAAGATTCATTTGGGAAAATGTTTTCCTCTGCTTCCCTTTACAAAATTGTATTGAACTTGTGTTTTTGTTTATATATTAAAATCCCACATTGACTTCTACATGTTTGGTGCGGTTTTTTATTTGTGTCAAGTTAAACTCCTGCAATACATTTAATATACATGATTAATGTTATTCAGCAATGTTCACATAATCCATTTTGTAAAAACATAAAACATCCATATTACTACTAAATTCAAGCCTATTCATGTATTTAACAATGTACATACTGCCCCGCAGGCCATTCTCTGCTACTACAACACGTTGAAACCACTAACCCGTCTCACATCAATGTACAAACGGAAAATGTAGTTTGGTGTGAGACTGTTGTCCAAACTGTCCAGCAGAGGGAGCTCTCATACACCTTAATTATACAGGAATGTGTGCGTGTATTTACATATTATGTGTATTTATAAATGTTCTTGTGCTTGTCTAGTTTGTCTGCAAATAACTCTGCCTCCAGCAACAGGATTGGTCGAAACATATGAAGTGAAAGAAGTAAAAGCCCAGTTCACCAGATCTGAGGTCGGCTGCTGTCAGATTTTGGATCATGAATGTATTGAGTGAACGAGGTCTGAGCTAAATATTAACCACCTGGATCTTGGTGCGTTTCCTGGAGCTCAGGACGGCAGGACGCGCGTTTACCTGGTCGATAAGGCCCTGAAGGCAGACCCTGAACCCAGAACCTAAACCCAGACATCCTAAGCACAGACCCAGAACCCAGTAGCGTCACTATGCTGTTTTATTCAGGGCTAATTAGCCCCGAATATAATCTTTGTGTAAAATAAATTAAAAGAAAAATAATTTACAAATATAAGTAGCCTAGTCTAGATAGTCCTTCTGGCTAAGAGAATAAACAGTTTAAAAACAACCTGTTTACCACCTCAAGTGAATTAATCCTATTCTATCCTAACCCCAGTCAGGTGTGTGTGTGTGTAAGGTCTGTCTAACTTGTATTCATTTTACTCTGAAATAACTTGAGCGGAACTTTAGATGTTTGGGGATAAGCAGCACAGCAGTCAAGTAGCTATTTTAAGCTACAATAAAGTGTGTATTTTGTTTATTTAGGTGAAGCATTATGAAAAAAAATTCATGCAAAATAAAGCTTACAAATAAAATTGGCATTTGCATTTTCCGTCTGGGCTAAGCCCCGGATGTTTATGAAACCAAGAAACGCCCCTGAGGTCGACGGCGTTCCCATGGACGGGCCGGACGTCAGGCGGTGGAGGACGGGGTCCGACGGATGGCAGGGGGCCACAAAGGGCCTCCAACGCCCCCCCTCCAGGGGAGCCTGGTGGGGGCCCCGATGGGGGGGGGGGGGGGGGGGGGGGGTTAGTATGGTCGCATACTGAGCCAGTATCCTGTGTACTTATACTCATACTGAGCCAGTATCATGTGTAATTATACTCATACTTAGGCAGTATCCTGTGTACTTATACTCAGTGGCGTCACTAGGCTGTTTTATTCGGGGCTAAAGCCCGGGATATTATTTAATCAGCCCCGAATATAATTTTTGGGTTAAATTCTAGTCCCTAATGATAGTTAGTTATTTAGAAAGAAACATGGGGATTCCAGGGACATCTCAAAAGAAAGTAGCCTAGTCCTTCTGGAAAGATAATAAACTGCATAAAAACATAACCAGACAGTTTACCACCTCACGTGAAATAACCTATCCTGTCCCCAGTCAGATCCATCCGTCCATCCGTATGTATGTATGTATGTATGTATGTATGTATGTATGTATGTATTCTCACTTGCATTCATTTTACTCTGAAATAACTTGGAGATATGTTTGGAGATAAGCAGCAAAAAAGGTCAGGCGGCTATTTAAAGCTATAATAAACTTCGTATTTTATTTAGGTAAAGCATTCTGAAAAAAATTGCATGCACAATAAAGCAGACAAAAATATAACTAATCTTTTTGTGTGCCCAGAGGAATACTTTTCTTTTCCCTCTGGGCTAAGCCCCGGATGTTGATGAAACCTAGAATCGCCCCTGGTTGAAACGTTAATCTGAAAACAAGGAGAATCCGTGAGAAGGAAAGCGTCCAGAAACACCAAGATGTGGTGGAGGGGGTCCCCTTGACCTGCTCTGACCTGGAGGGGGTACCCTCGACTTGCTCTGACCTGGAGGGGGTACCCTCGACCTGCTCTGACCTGGAGGGGGTACCCTCGACCTGCTCTGACCTGGAGGGGGTCCCCCCTACAGGGTTAAGTGATTCCCTATATATATAGAGATATATGTATATAAATCTGTATTTCTGCTCTTTGCCAGCACAGATGTGTTGGCACAGGCCCGTTGATGTATTCTACATGCGGACGACATTCATGCTTATTATTCGAGCTGAATGAGGCGCATTGCCGAACCCTGCCAGCAGAGGTCACCCTTGAGGCGTTGTAGAAGCAGCGCTGCTGACTGAGGACGTGGAGGAGCTGAGCTCGCCCCTCTGGTACAAGGCTCTACTTCACTTCACACGGACACACGCCCTGAGAGACACTCAGACAGGTAGCTGGGATGTCTGGTTAAACCGCCCGTCTGGACGCTGCCGCCACTTGAATTGAGATGCATCTGAGCTCTGTGTTTCTATGGGTCAGGGGCGATGCCTCCCGCTAGGACGACCACAGGTTCTGTGGGCCATGTAGTTTATACTGCTGCAGGGTGTGTGTGGATGGGTGTGTGTGTGTACGTGTAGGTGGGTGTGTTTGAATATATTTTCTAATCATTTGATGATTTAAAATGTTTTATCTTCATTTTATTTGTATTTCCTTTACAGCTAGATTGACTGGAGTGGACCTCTGTGCTCCAGTGGACGTCTGGAGTGGACCTCTGTGTTCCAGTCCCTTGGTGGACGTCTGGAGTGGACCTCTGTGCTCCAGTGGACCTCTGGAGTGGACCTCTGTGCTCCAGTCCCTTGGTGGACGTCTGGAGTGGACCTCTGTGCTCCAGTCCCTTGGTGGACCTCTGGAGTGGACCTCTGTGCTCCAGTGGACCTCTGGAGTGGACCTCTGTGCTCCAGTGGACCTCTGGAGTGGACCTCTGTGCTCCAGTCCCCCGGTGGACGTCTGGAGTGGACCTCTGTGCTCCAGTCCCTTGGTGGACCTCTGGAGTGGACCTCTGTGTTCCAGTCCCTCCTTCTCTCCAGCATCACGCCGCCATGTCCTTCCCCTTCATCCTGATCTGGGCCACCCAAATGTTGTTCTCCAAAACACAAGGTACTTAATTTACCCTCTAATAGTACCCTCTACCTCTACTACCCTGTACCTTCCCCCAGTACCCTCTACTACCCTCTAGTACCCTCTACTACCCTCTACGACCCTACAGTACCCTCTACTACCCTCTACTACCCACTAGTACCCTCTAGTACCCTACAGTACCCTCTACTACCCTCTACTACCCTCTACTACCCTACAGTACCCTCTACTACCCACTAGTACCCTCTAGTACCCTCTACTACCCTCTACGACCCTACAGTACCCTCTACTACCCTCTACTACCCACTAGTACCCTCTAGTACCCTACAGTACCCTCTATTACCCACTAGTACCCTCTAGTACCCTCTAGTACCCTCTACTACCCTCTACTACCCACTAGTACCCTCTAGTACCCTACAGTACCCTCTACTACCCACTAGTACCCTCTAGTACCCTCTACTACCCTCTACGACCCTACAGTACCCTCTACTACCCTCTACTACCCACTAGTACCCTCTAGTACCCTACAGTACCCTCTACTACCCACTAGTACCCTCTAGTACCCTCCAGTTCCCTCTACTACCCTCTACTACCCTACAGTACCCTCCAGTACCCTCTACTACCCTACAGTACCCTCTACTACCCTCTACTACCCTCTACTACCCTACAGTACCCTCTACTACCCTCTACTACCCTACAGTACCCTCTACTACCCTCCAGCACCCTCTACTACCCTCCAGTACCCTCTATTACCCACTAGTACCCTCTAGTACCCTCTACTACCCTCCAGTACCCTCTACTACCCTCTACTACCCTACAGTACCCTCTACTACCCTCTACTACCCTACAGTACCCTCTAGTACCCTCTACTACCCTACAGTACCCTCTAGTACCCTCTAGTACCCTCCAGTACCCTCTACTACCCTCTACTACCCTCTACTACCCTACAGTACCCTCTACTACCCTCTACTACCCTACAGTACCCTCTACTACCCTCTACTACCCTACAGTACCCTCTACTACCCTCCAGTACCCTCTACTACCCTCCAGTACCCTCTATTACCCACTAGTACCCTCTAGTACCCTCTAGTACCCTACAGTACCCTCTACTACCCTCTACTACCCTACAGTACCCTCTACTACCCTCCAGTACCCTCTAGTACCCTCCAGTACCCTCTACTACCCTACACTACCCTCTACTACTCTCTAGTACCCTCTAGTACCCACTAGTACCCTCTACTACCCTCTAGTACCCTCCAGTACCCTCTACTACCCTACAGTACCCTCTACTACCCTCCAGTACCCTCTACTACCCTCTTGTACCCTCTACTACCCTCTAGTACCCTCTACTACCCTCCAGTACCCTCTACTACCCTACAGTACCCTCTAGTACCCTCTAGTACCCACTAGTACCCTCTAGTACCCTCTAGTACCCTCCAGTACCCTCTACTACCCTCTACTACCCTCTACTACCCTACAGTACCCTCTATTACCCACTAGTACCCTCTAGTACCCTCTAGTACCCTCCAGTACCCTCCAGTACCCTCTACTACCCTACAGTACCCTCTACTACCCTCCAGTACCCTCTACTACCCTACAGTACCCTCTACTACCCTCTAGTACCCTCCAGTACCCTCTATTACCCACTAGTACCCTCTAGTACCCTCTAGTACCCTCTAGTACCCACTAGTACCCTCCAGTACCCTCTATTACCCACTAGTACCCTCTAGTACCCTCCAGTACCCTCTACTACCCTCTACTACCCTCCAGTACCCTCTACTACCCTCTACTACCCTACAGTACCCTCTATTACCCACTAGTACCCTACAGTACCCTCTAGTACCCTCCAGTACCCTCCAGTACCCTCTACTACCCTCCAGTACCCTCTAGTACCCTCCAGTACCCTCTACTACCCTACACTACCCTCTACTACTCTCTAGTACCCTCTAGTACCCACTAGTACCCTCTACTACCCTCTAGTACCCTCCAGTACCCTCTACTACCCTACAGTACCCTCTACTACCCTCCAGTACCCTCTACTACCCTCTTGTACCCTCTACTACCCTCTAGTACCCTCTACTACCCTCCAGTACCCTCTACTACCCTACAGTACCCTCTAGTACCCTCTAGTACCCACTAGTACCCTCTAGTACCCTCTAGTACCCTCCAGTACCCTCTACTACCCTACAGTACCCTCTACTACCCTCTACTACCCTCCAGTACCCTCTACTACCCTACAGTACCCTCTATTACCCACTAGTACCCTCTAGTACCCTCTAGTACCCTCCAGTACCCTCCAGTACCCTCTACTACCCTACAGTACCCTCTACTACCCTCCAGTACCCTCTACTACCCTACAGTACCCTCTACTACCCTCTAGTACCCTCCAGTACCCTCCAGTACCCTCTACTACCCTCCAGTACCCTCTAGTACCCTCCAGTACCCTCTACTACCCTACACTACCCTCTACTACTCTCTAGTACCCTCTAGTACCCACTAGTACCCTCTACTACCCTCTAGTACCCTCCAGTACCCTCTACTACCCTACAGTACCCTCTACTACCCTCCAGTACCCTCTACTACCCTCTTGTACCCTCTACTACCCTCTAGTACCCTCTACTACCCTCCAGTACCCTCTACTACCCTACAGTACCCTCTAGTACCCTCTAGTACCCACTAGTACCCTCTAGTACCCTCTAGTACCCTCCAGTACCCTCTACTACCCTACAGTACCCTCTACTACCCTCTACTACCCTCCAGTACCCTCTACTACCCTACAGTACCCTCTATTACCCACTAGTACCCTCTAGTACCCTCTAGTACCCTCCAGTACCCTCCAGTACCCTCTACTACCCTACAGTACCCTCTACTACCCTCCAGTACCCTCTACTACCCTACAGTACCCTCTACTACCCTCTAGTACCCTCCAGTACCCTCTATTACCCACTAGTACCCTCTAGTACCCTCTAGTACCCTCTAGTACCCACTAGTACCCTCCAGTACCCTCTATTACCCACTAGTACCCTCTAGTACCCTCCAGTACCCTCTACTACCCTCTACTACCCTCCAGTACCCTCTACTACCCTCTACTACCCTACAGTACCCTCTATTACCCACTAGTACCCTACAGTACCCTCTAGTACCCTCCAGTACCCTCCAGTACCCTCTACTACCCTCCAGTACCCTCTACTACCCTCTACTACCCTACAGTACCCTCTAGTACCCTCTAGTACCCTCCAGTACCCTCCAGTACCCTCTAATACCCTACAGTACCCTCTACTACCCTCTAGTACCCTCTACTACCCTCTAGTACCCTCCAGTACCCTCCAGTACCCTCTATTACCCACTAGTACCCTCTAGTACCCTCCAGTACCCTCCAGTACCCTCCAGTACCCTCCAGTACCTTCTACTACCCTCTACCCTGTGTGTGTCAGGTGAGGTCACGACCATGGCCAATGTCAACGCCATCCCCGGACTTCCCTTCACGCTGAGCTGCAACGTTTCCACGGCGACGGGAGAGCGTGTGCGTCAGGTGCGCTGGCTGGACCCGGGCGGCCAGGTGCTGACGGCCTACGAGCCCGGGGACCCGCCCACCGTCTCGCTCGGCCGGCCAGGCGTCCGGCTCTCCCCCCGCCTCCCGCACGCCGCCTCAGCCATCACCGTGGCGACCGCTGGCCCCGCCCACCAGGGATGCTACGTCTGCGAGTTCCACGTCTACCCCAGCGGCCGCCAGCAGGGGCGCACCTGCCTCACTCTCACCGGTGACACATATACCTGGACCTTAGATATACACCTGGACCTTAGATATACACCTGGACCTTAGATATACCTGGACCTTAGACATACACCTGGACCTTTGACATACACCTGGACCTTAGACATACACCTGGACCTTAGACATACACCTGGACCTTAGATATACACCTGGACCTTAGATATACACCTGGACCTTAGATATACACCTGGACCTTAGATATACCTGGACCTTAGACATACACCTGGACCTTAGACATACACCTGGACCTTAGACATACACCTGGACCTTAGATATACCTGGACCTTAGACATACAACTGGACCTTAGACATACACCTGGACCTTAGATATACACCTGGACCTTAGATATACACCTGGACCTTAGACATACACCTGGACCTTAGACATACACCTGGACCTTAGATATACACCTGGACCTTAGATATACACCTGGACCTTAGACATACACCTGGACCTTAGACATACACCTGGACCTTAGATATACACCTGGACCTTAGACATACACCTGGACCTTAGACATACACCTGGACCTTAGATATACACCTGGACCTTAGATATACACCTGGACCTTAGACATACACCTGGACCTTAGATATACACCTGGACCTTAGACATACACCTGGACCTTAGATATACACCTGGACCTTAGATATACACCTGGACCTTAGATATACACCTGGACCTTAGATATACCTGGACCTTAGATATACACCTGGACCTTAGATATACAGCTGGACCTTAGACATACACCTGGACCTTAGATATACAGCTGGACCTTAGACATACACCTGGACCTTAGATATACACCTGGACACTAGATATATACCTGGGCATCAAATCTAGGTCTATATATCTATATGTATAGAATGTATACGTCTATATACTATGTATCTACATGTATAGAATGTATATGTCTATATATTAAGACGCTGTGTTCCGGTTGCCCAGCAACGGTGCTCCTGGAGGGAGGGGGCGTGGCTCTGAGCGGGGGCGTGGCCAGGCTGCGGTGCCTCTACAGCGGGGACCCGGCGGGCGTCAGGCAGGTGCTGTGGAGCCGGAGGGGGCGGGGCGGGGGAGACCCCACCCCCCTGGGGTCGTACTCCGGGGGGGGCGGGGCCCTGGTGGGGGCGGCCCTGGGGGGGCGGGGCCAGCTCAGTGCCTCCCTGGGGGAGAGCCGGCTCACCCTGCAGCCTCTGGAGCCGCAGGACGAGGCCTGCTACACCTGCCAGCTCCACACCTTCCCCGAGGGCAGGCTGCAAGGCTCCACCTGCCTGGTGGTGTACGGTAGGAGCCAGGGCGGAGCCTACTGACCCCGACCCCACTGACACTGACCCCACTGACCCCACTGACACTGACCCCACTGACACTAACCCCACTGACACTGACCCCACTGACACTAACCCCACTGACCCTACTGACACTGCTGACACTGACCCCACTGACACTGACCCCACTGACCCCACTGACCCCACTGACACTGACCCCACTGACACTAACCCCACTGACCCCACTGACCCCACTGACACTGACCCCACTGACACTAACCCCACTGACACTGACCCTACTGACCCCACTGACCCCACTGACACTGACCCTACTGACCCCACTGACCCCACTGACACTGACCCTACTGACCCCACTGACCCCACTGACACTGACCCCACTGACACTAACCCCACTGACCCCACTGACACTGACCCCACTGACACTGAACCTACTGACCCCACTGACACTGACCCTACTGACCCCACTGACACTGACCCCACTGACACTAACCCCACTGACCCCACTGACACTGACCCCACTGACCCCACTGACACTGACCCCACTGACCCCACTGACACTGACCCTACTGACCCCACTGACCCCACTGACACTGACCCTACTGACCCCACTGACCCTACTGACCCCACTGACCCCACTGACACTGACCCTACTGACCCCACTGACCCCACTGACACTGACCCTACTGACCCCACTGACCCTACTGACACTGACCCCACTGACACTGACCCCACTGACACTGACCCCACTGACACTACTGACACTGACCCTACTGACCCCACTGACCCTACTGACACTGACCCTACTGACCCTACTGACACTGACCCCACTGACACTGACCCCACTGACACTGACCCCACTGACACTGACCCCACTGACCCCACTGACACTGACCCCACTGACACTACTGACACTGACACTGACCCCACTGACCCCACTGACACTGACCCCACTGACACTACTGACACTGACCCCACAGACCCTACTGACACTGACCCCACTGACACTACTGACACTGACCCCACTGACACTGACCATACTGACCCTACTGATCCTACTGACCCTACTGACCCCACTGACCCTACTGACACTGACCCCACTGACACTGACCCCACTGACACTACTGACACTGACCCTACTGACACTGACCCCACTGACACTGACCCCACTGACCCCACTGACACTGACCCCACTGACCCTGACCCTACTGACCCCACTGATCCTACTGACCCCACTGACACTGACCCCACTGACCCTACTGACCCTACTGACCCCACTGACCCTACTGACCCCACTGACCCTACTGACCCCACTGACACTGACCCCACTGACCCTACTGACCCTGATCCTACTTACCCTGCTGACCCTACTGACCCCACTGACCCCACTGACCCTACTGACACCTCCCTCTCCTCTAGTCCTCCTCTCTCTCCCCTCTCTCCCCTCTCTCTCCCCTCTCTCTCTCCAGTCCTCCCTGACCTCTCTCTCCCCTCTCTCTCCCCAGTCCTCCCTGACCTCTCTCTCCCCTCTCTCTCCCCTCTCTCTCTCCAGTCCTCCCTGACCTCTCTCTCCCCTCTCTCTCCCCAGTCCTCCCTGACCTCTCTCTCCCCTCTCTCTCCCCTCTCTCTCCCCTCTCTCACCCCAGTCCTCCCTGACCTCTCTCTCCCCTCTCTCTCCCCTCTCTCTCCCCAGTCCTCCCTGACCTCTCTCTCCCCTCTCTCTCCCCTCTCTCTCTCCAGTCCTCCCCGACCCGGAGCTCACCTCCGTCAGCCGGTCTTCGGGATTGGTCGAGGCTAACTGCACGACGCTCTCTCGCCCCGCCTCCAACATCACCTGGAGCGTTGCCAGGGACAACCACACTCTGGGCCCGCCCACTGTGTCGTACGAGCAGCAGGGGGGCGGTATAACGCGGGTGACCAGCACCCTGCTCGTCCAATCAGAGCTCCTCCAGCAGCTGTCTGTCAAGTGTCTCATCCACCACCCTGGGCTGGACCAACCCCTCTCTCTGACCCTCAGCGGTGAGGTCAGAGGTCAGATACCATAGATCTACAACATAGATCTACAGCATAGACCAACCCGTCTCTCTGACCCTCAGCGGTGAGGTCTGAGGTCAGATACCATAGATCTACAACATAGATCTACAGCATAGACCAACCCCTCTCTCTGACCCTAAGCGGTGAGGTCAGAGGTCAGATACCATAGATCTACAACATAGATCTACAGCATAGACCAACCCCTCTTTCTGACCCTCAGCGTTGGGGTCAGAGGTCAGATACCATAGATCTACAACATAGATCTACAGCATAGACCAACCCCTCTCTCTGACCCTCAGCGGTGGGGTCAGAGGTCAGATACCATAGATCTACAGCATAGACCAACCCCTCTCTCTGACCCTCAGCGGTGAGGTCAGAGGTCAGATACCATAGATCTACAGCATAGATCTACAGCATAGACCAACCCCTCTCTCTGACCCTCAATGGTGAGGTCAGAGACCATAGATCTACAGCATAGATCCTACAGCATAGACCCAATATCATAGATCATACAGCATAGATCTACAGTATATATCTACAACATAGATCTACAGCATAGATCCTAAAGCATAGATCTACAGTATAGATCTACAACATAGATCCTACAGCATAGACCCCACAGAATAGATGCTACAGCATAGACCGTACAGCATAGATCCTAAAACATAGACCCCACAGCATAGATCTAAAACATAGACTTGATAGCATACATCCGACAGCATAGACCCTAAAACATAGATCCTACAACATAGACCCTAAAACATAGACCGCACAGCATAGACCCTACAGCATAGACCCCAAAGGATAGATCCTATAGAATAAATCCTACAGCATAGACAGTATAGCATAGATCCTCAAACATAAACCCTACAGCATTGATCCTAAAACATAGACCCTACAGCATAGATCCTCAAACAAAGACCCTACAGCATAGATCCTCAAACAAAGATCCTACAGCCTAGATCCTCAACATCCATCTCAATGTGTATGCATATATGTGTGTGTATATACAGTATATGTGTGTGTATGTGTGTGTTGCAGCAAGTCAGGGTTTGACCGCCTCCGTGTGTTAATATGTCTGTGTGTGTTTGTGTGTGTGTGTGTGTGTGTGTGTGTGTGTGTGTGTGTGTGTGTGTGTGTGTGTGTGTGTGTGTGTGTGTGTGTGTGTGTGTGTGTGTGCGTGCGTGCGGGTGTGCGTGCGTGCGTGCGTGTGTGTGTGTGTGCGCGTGTGTGTGTGCGTATGCGCGTGTGCGCGTGTGTGTTCCAGCGGGTCAGGGCGTGGTCGTGGCCGTGGCCGTGGCCTCCGTCTCTCTGGTGCTGCTGCTCCTGCTCTGTGTTTGTCTCTGCAGAGTGTTCTTCTGCAAAGGAGGTGAGTCACACACTGAGTGGCACCGATAATCAATACCAACACACTGATCACCTATAATCAATACCAACACACTGAGGATCACCTATAATCAATACCAACACACTGATCACCTATAATCAATACCAACACACTGAGGATCACCTATAATCAATACACACTGAGGATCACCTATAATCAATACACTGAGGATCACCTATAATCAATATGAACACACTGATCACATATAATCAATAGGAACACACTGAGGATCACCTATAATCAATACACTGAGGATCACCTATAATCAATAGGAAAACACTGAGGATCACCTATAATCAATAGGAACACACCGAGGATCA
>NC_082385.1:34262122-34324622 GCF_031168955.1 Gadus macrocephalus
ATAACCCAGTAGGACTGCTGGATCAGAGGTTCTATAACCCAGTAGGACTGCTGGACCAGAGGTCCTATAACCCAGTAGGACTGCTGGATCACGGAGTAACACGGGTGGTGTGAGTCCTGGTTCCCAGAGCAGAAGCAGAACGATATGTTCCGTGTGAGGAGTCAGATCTGCTTTAGGGAACGTTCACCACTCCCACGTGGTTTCAGTTGGAAGTGAGAGACTTGAATGACGTTGTTGTAAGTTAAAGTGGTAGGGCAGAGGTGGTTGGTTTAGTCATAAGTTCAGAGGTGGGTAGTTTAGGTGTAAGGAAGAGGTGGTTAGTTTAGTCGTTAGGTAAGAGGTGTTTATTATAGGTTTAAGGAAGAGGTGGTTAGTTTAGGTGTTGGTCAGAGGGGGTTGGTTTAGGTGTTGGTCAGAGGTGGTTAGTTTAGGTGTTGGTCAGAGGGGGTTGGTTTAGGTGTTGGTCAGAGGTGGTTAGTTTAGGTGTTTGATAATATGTTTAGTCTAGGTGTTAGTTAGAGGTGGTTAGTTTAGGTCAGAGTTGGTTAGTGTAGGTGTTAGTTAGTGGTAAGGTAGTTTAAGCTCTTCTTCTGAGCCTCTCTGTTGGTGGCGTCCTAAGATGGCGTCCTCAGCTGTCTGATGAAGACGAGGTGTTGCTCGCGTGCAGGCGCTCACACGACCCAGGTAGGTATCACATCCTCACACAGGATGTGGTGTGGGTGTACAGGAAACCACACACACACACACACACACACACACACACACACACACACACACACACACACACACACACACACACACACACACACACACACACACACCCCTGAGGCTACACAAAGGTTAACCCTGACCTGAAAATCTCAGTGGAAACCATGATAAGGATGACTTCTATATCCTCTTATCTTTATAATTTTAATCTATGGCTATGCGGCTTCTGTTCAATACTCGATTCTGTTTGGTCACTAACCAACCAGCAGCGTACTGCTATTCTGAACAACAGATGCTTTTTGATCTCCATGGTGACGACCCAGGGCGGGAGCGATACGACGTGCCGTGTCGCGGGGGTCGTGCGCCCCACGGCGCGGGACTGAAGACCCGGACGACCACATGGGATCAGATTCATTGAGGATCAGAGGACTGGAAGGCTGTCCTAGAATGTCCGAAAGGACTCGACCTGGTCATAGGAGACGTACCCCCGGGTTTGAATCTGAAGAGCAGCCTTTGGTTCTCTGGCTCTTTTCATCAATCATTTGGACTTTTCTACTATAGCTTAAATCATTTCTTGATTCTTCATGAATCTCCCCGGTTTATTTCAGGGTAATGACCGCTTTGCCGAATCACATAATTCAAACATAATCACATCGTCCATACATAATAACATATTACAGACAAAATAACGTAACACATATTACTTAATACCATTCGGTATTAAACACACAAATTACAAAGATGCTGAACCATGCATCATAATCATTTTAAATATAGCCATCATTATATATCATGATAATTCATGTTAATAACGTACACATATGTTAAAAATATAATTACATAGTGTTAATTTATATGTACAGTATTAATTTACATGTTGTTATCATTCACATAGGCCTATATGGTATGAATTGATTTGTCGTAATTATTTACATATAATAATAATGTATCATATTCCTATACAATAGTTAGTATAGCTTGAATGTAGATATTTAAATAATTTACATATACAATCATTTACATGTAAAGTGTGAACGTACATATATAATGATAATTTACATATAGCCTACCTGCAAATTATGCATGTTAATTATTATATATGTACATTATTATCAGCTAAGTTACATGTTGAGCATTCATTAACATGTGAATAATCATTGACAAACGTAATAATCTTTTACATGCCATACATACTATTGTAATATATATATATATATATATAAATATATATTCACACATATATTACACTGCACAATGGAGTCAAGGCAATGGACTGCTTCCGATGCAATAGTTACAAACTGGAAAGTAAAAATTATTCAGATATAAGATAAAGACCAACACGAAGGCCAAAGGGTTGTGAACATCTTTCACACCCATTTATGAGTTATGGTTTCAGTGTGCATTTATATTGTTACATCAATAATTTTAACAGAAACAGCTCAAAGATGTGGTTCATGTTGTGATTTCAGTGGTGTTGACTGGTCCACAGTATAGTTACTCAGTGAGCTCATAGGTTAGCTAGTGATTAGCTAATCGGTTAGTTAATCAGTGAGCTCATAGGTTAGATAATCATTCATCTAGTCAGCTGGCTAATAAGTTAACTAATGTGTTATCTCATAGTTTAGCTCATCACTGAATTCCTCCATTACCTCATAGGTAAGCTAATCTTTTAGCTCATAGGTTGGCTAACGTGTAAGCTAACCGTTTAGCGAATCGTTTAGCTAGTGGATTAGCTAGGAGGTTAGGCTAATCAGTTAACGCATAGGATAGCACAGTGATGAACCCTGTGCTAGCTCCGTCGCTATGCTACGTGGATGGCTGCGTACTCCACGTCCTGCAAGCTATCTCTACGGCGCACTCTGGGAGCCACTGGCATCACATCGTGATTCAGGGCCGCGTACCAAATGGACTGATCCTCCTCTTCCTCCTCCTCCTCCTCCACCCCTCGGTTGCCATGGAGACGGCCATGCTGAGACGTCCGGTGGGCCGTGGGGGGGCTCGGGGCGGGGCGGTGGGGGCGTGCGAGGGAGAAGGGCGTGTCACTGGGAGGGGCTTGTCCAGGGTTAGAGTGCGCTGATGGATGCTGAGTCATCGGCACCACAGTGTTCTGTCAACAATCACATGACAAGCTGTCCTGATCACATGACACGCTGTCCTGATCACCTGACACGATGTCCTCTATCACAGCTACAGTCTGTCCTCTATCACAGCTACAGTCTGTCTTCCATCACAGCTACAGTCTGTCCTCTATCACAGTCTGTCCTCTATCACAGCTACAGTCTGTCCTCTATCACACCTACAGTCTGTCCTCTATCACAGCTACAGTCTGTCCTCTATCACAGCTACAGTCTGTCCTTCATCACAGTCTGTCCTCTATCACAGCTACAGTCTGTCCTCTATCACAGCTACAGTCTGTCCTCTATCACAGCTACAGTCTGTCCTCTATCACAGCTACAGTCTGTCCTCTATCACACCTACAGTCTGTCCTCTATCACAGCTACAGTCTGTCCTCTATCACAGCTACAGTCTGTCCTCTATCACAGCTAGTCTGTCCTCTATCACAGCTACAGTCTGTCCTCTATCACACCTACAGTCTGTCCTATATCACAGCTACAGTCTGTCCTTTATCACAGTCTGTCCTTTATCACAGCTACAGTCTGTCCTCTATCACAGCTACAGTCTGTCCTGTATCACAGCTACAGTCTGTCCTTTATCACAGTCTGTCCTTTATGACAGCTACAGTCTGTCCTCTATCACAGCTACAGTCTGTCTATTATCACAGCTAAAGTCTGTCTCAGTGTCTTCCATCACATCTACAGTCTGTCCTTTATCACAGCTACAGTCTGGCTTCTATCACAGCTACAGTCTGTCCTCTATCACAGCTACAGTCTGTCTATCACAGTCTGTCCTCTATCACAGCTTCAGTCTGTCTATGACAGTCTGTCCTCTATCACAGTCTGTCCTCTATCCCAGCTACAGTCTGTCTATCACAGTCTGTCCTCTATCACAGTCTGTCCTCTATCCCAGCTACAGTCCGTCCTCTATCCCAGCTACAGTCTGTCTATCACAGTCTGTCCTCTATCACAGCTACAGTCTGTCCTCTATCACAGTCTGTCCTCTATCCCAGGTACAGTCTGTCTATCACAGTCTGTCCTCTATCACAGTCTGTCCCCTATCACAGCTACAGTCTGTCTATCACAGTCTGTCCTCTATTCCAGCTACAGTCCTTCGTCGTGGTTCATCCATCCCTCTCGTGACAGCAGCTCTCTGCTCTTACCTGATACTCCGCCGTCCTTCTGGGGTCTCCTGCATAAAGAACAGAGTGTCGTCAGTTTAACGTTAAGTCTGACGTCTACACAGCAGAGTGGGGCGATGCTCTGACCTGGGCAGCGCTGCAGGGACACAACTGACAGAGTGACCACCACCACCACACACAGGAGGACCCCCGCTGAGGCCCACAGGTAGGGCTGGAGCTGGGCCGGACCCCCGCGATCTGCACGCCGGTCTGGAAACAGTCAACGAGATGATACCGTAATCAATGAGATGATACCATAATCAATGAGATGATACCATAATCAATGAGATGATACCGTAATCAATGAGATGATGCCGTAATCAATGAGATGATACCGTAACCAACGAGATGATACCGTGATCAATGAGATGATACCGTAATCAATGAGATGATACCGTAATCAATGAGATGATACCGTGATCAATGAGATGATACCGTAATCAATGAGATGATACCGTGATCAATGAGATGATACCGTAACCAACGAGATGATACCGTGATCAATGAGATGATACCGTAATCAATGAGATGATACCGTGATCAATGAGAGGATACCGTAACCAACGAGATGATACCGTAACCAATGAGATGATACCGTAATCAAAGCGATAATACCATTATCAATGCGATGGTAAATGGACTGCATATACATAGTACTTTTATGTAACCAGAGGCCAGCCAAAGCACTTTACAATAGAGCCTCACATTCACCCATTCATAGACACATTCACACACACATTCACACACCCCTCAGGGCGACAGCCAGCTCGTCAGGAGCAGTCAGGCTGAGGCGTCTTGCTCAGGGACACCTCGACACTCAGCTAGAGGAGCCGGGGATCCAACTAGCAACCTTTGGGTTACCAGCCGACCCGATCTACCCCTGAGCCACATGGCTCCCCTGATGATACTGTAATCAATGAGATGATACCGTGATAAATGAGATTGTACTGTAGTTAAGTTACTGTTGTCCGACTCGATGTTTTCAATTGGAAGTATTTCATTGGAGCCGTGCCATCGAGCATGACTTTCAAACTAATGTTCTGGCCAGATAATTTATTGTTTATTTTTCTCATTTGTTTAAAGATTTTTTCAACACAGACACAGACAAAATGTCTGTGATAAATAACAATAGGACAGCTTTTGTTTCAACTTTCAACTTTGATCCTGAGAAATTGTGAAATTATAGGTACTTTTTGGCACGGAAAATTTGAAATGACGTGTCCCAGATCACGAATGAATAGATTAAACGACGTGACAGTGTCACATATTTCCCTGAGACTGGGTCGGTAAATGCACTGCAGGTAGCAAACTAGGACACAAGCCCTTCAACGTACCGTCGTCTTCTTCAACAGAAACCTCTGCACTTCAGCAGAACAAGAACATTATAAATGAAGAAGTGTTTATATATCTGTATGCGTGCGTGTGTGTGTGTTTACGCATGTGTGACTGTGTGTGTGTGTGACTGTGTGTGTGTGTGTGTGTGTGTGTGTGTGTGTGTGTGTGCGTGTGTGTGTGTGTGTGTGTGTGTGTGTGTGTGTGTGTGTGTGTGTGTGTGTGTGTGTGCGTGTGTGTGTGTTTTACGCATGTGTGGCTGTGTGATTGTGTGTGTTGTGTGTGTGTGTGTGTGTGTGTGTGTGTGTGTGCGTCTGAACCTGTGACAGTGATGTTGATGATATGGCCTTTGGTGAAGTTGGTTTCACATCTGTATTCCCCAGAGTGGTTGAGGATCAGGTGAGCGAAGGTGAGGTAGGAGACACCGGAGCTATTCGACAGGCCCTCCCACCTGCTCCTCCAACACGGACCCCGGGCTTGTCTTTGTCCGACCGTTTGTATATTTCACCCATGAGACACGGGGTGGTGTTTTTGAACAGAAGCTGACGGGACACTCGACCTCCAACTGCTCGCCCTCCTGAGCCACGATCACCTGGTTGCGGCGCACCATAATCTCCTCCGAACACTGCCCGCTCGCACCTGCATGAAGAAAGATGTGGGATATGATAGGAGCTCTGTGTGGGCGTCGTCTCAGTAGAACTGTTGACCAGAGGTTCTATAACCCAGTAGGACTGCTGGACCGGAGGTCCTATAACCCAGTAGGACTGCTGGACCAGAGGTTCTATAACCCAGTAGGACTGCTGGACCAGAGGTTCTATAACCCAGTAGGACTGCTGGACCAGAGGTTCTATAACCCAGTAGGACTGCTGGACCAGAGGTTCTATAACCCAGTAGGACTGCTGGACCAGAGGTTCTATAACCCAGTAGGGACTGCTGGACCAGAGGTTCTATAACCCAGTAGGACCTGCTGGACCAGAGGTTCTATAACCCAGTAGGACTGCTGGACCAGAGGTTTCTATAACCCAGTAGGACTGCTGGACCAGAGGTTCTATAACCCAGTAGGACTGCTGGATCAGTTCTGCTACAACATAGTATATGACGATCACACGAGAGAAGATATGATTACATCGGATATAAAAAAGATTTGATAAAAATGCAATGCATGCACAGCATGTATGATTAATAAATAACAATTAACACTAATGGTGCCTAATGTTAATTTCATGGTTGCACCATTTTACAGATTCATACATTAAGCACTTTGAGATTCTTGAATATAAAGTGCAGTATAAATAAAATGTATTATTATTATTATTATTAAATGAACATTACAAAGCAACCGCAAAGGCAATGCACGACAGAGGAATAACAGCATGAAACTGAAAACACTGAACTGAAAACTTACTGAAACGATTAAACTGAAATGATTGAACTGAAATTAATTAAACAAAACTGGATTAAACTAAACCAAATCGAACCCGAAAGAATTAAACTGAATTGAATTAAACTAAAATAATCAAACCAATTTAATTAAACTGAACAGAATTAATGTGAAATAATTAAACGGGACGGAAATTCCACTGGACAGAATTCAGCCTAAACGGGATTCCACTCGAAGAATGAAACCGAGCAGAACCAGCTGAGAGCAGAACCAGTAGAGAGCAGAACCAGCTGAGAGCAGAACCGGCTGAGAGCGGAACCGGCTGAGAGCGGGAACCAGCTGAGAGCAGAACCAGTAGAGAGCAGAACCAGATGAGAGGCAGAACCAGCTGAGAGCAGAACCAGTGAGAGAGCAGAACCAGCGTGGAGGGTCAACCTACCGCTGGTGGAAGAGCTGAGAAGGAGCAGGGGAGGAGCAGCCATGTGCTGGACCTCATGGTGGCTCCAGAGCAGAGCCCCCAGACCAGAACCCTCAGATCAGACCCTCTCCTCAGAACAGACAGCTTGAGAAAACTAACTGAGATCTCTTCTGCTTCCTCCTACTCTCTCACTGTCTGTCTCTTTCTGCGTCTCTCTCTCAATTTAAATTAAATTTGCATAGCCCTTAATGTCTCTCTCCTCTCTCTCTCTCTCTCTCTCTCTCTCCTCTCTCTCTCTCTCTCTTCTCTCTCTCTCTCTCTCTCTCTCTCTCTCTCCTCTCTCTCTCTCTCTCTCTCTCTCTCTCTCTCTCTCTCTCTCTCTCTCTCTCTCTCTCTCTCTCTCTCTCTCTCTCTCTCTCTCTCTCTCTCTCTCTCTCTCTCTCTCCCTCTCCCTCTCTCGGTTCATCGAGTACTTCCCCTTCCAGTTCGGTGTGTCTACGTGTGTGTGCGTGTGTGTTTGTGTGTGTCTATCGGCCCGATTCCATCGGACGCGTTAAGGCCACACACCGTCGCAGACGCGCAGCGGCGCGCATTTTACTCGCGTCAAAAGCCGCCCGTAGCACCAACAAGAAGCGGCGCGACGGTCGCGCTGCAGTATAAAATCAGGAAGTTATTTATTTTATATTGTCCATTATTCATCTACTGAATCAACAATCTCCATAAATGCAGGACCTTCTATTATGCCTTTTTGCTATATAGTGCATTCACCTTTAAAGGCCAATTGTTATTGTGTGTATTTATTGTATTGAGCTACTGGATGGCTTTATTGGTCCCCATTGGGACCAATTAAGTAGCGATCTATCTATCCAGCTATATAGCCTTAACATAGCGACACATTTACATGTATGTAATCCATTTTAATTTAACACAAGCCCTTTTACATTTTATTGATTTTTTTTCATTTCAACAGAACAAAGAATTGTTGCCAGACAGAGGGTGGCTTCCCTTCTTCTGCTGCGCCGTAGGCGGGCAAGGAGAAGACGAAGGGTTTGGGTGCACCCCATCAATGAACGGAGACAAGAACAGGGGGTATACCACAATCTGGTCGAGGAGCTCCGTGCAGATCCTGAGAGGCACCGCCAATATTTCAATTCGCCACTAGGAAGTGTGCAATGGCAGAACCGTGGTGTAGCCAATCATGATGACCTATAATTTAGTTATTATCCCTCTCTGGTGTAAATACTCTTTTGCATATATATATATAGCCTATATACATTTTTTTTATCGGGATAAATACAGTGATGTTATTGCTGTGCTGGACTCAGTAGCCAGTCTATTTTATTTGAGTGGTCGAGACACTTAATGTTATTTATCCTTAAATCCAGAGAGACGGTTAAAACATGATCTGATACCAGAGAGAGACAGTTAAAACATGACAATGCATTTTTTAACTTTGCCTCTGTTTTCTATTACTTATCTATTTTACTGTATGAGAATGTTTCTATGTGAAGCACTTTGAGTCTGCTTCATGTATGAAAAGTGCTATATAAATGAAGTTGCCATGCCTTGCCTTAAATAAATAAATATATATATTACAAGTAATCTGGTTTCTCTACATGGTGTGATTAGCCATACATTATGTGACCTGATTTCGTCTATTTCCCATTATGGTTAAAGGTTTGGGTACTTAGTCCACCATTGTTGATTTCTCCCCTGAAGAGCCAATCTCCAGAGCTATGTCAGGCAATGTCTTTTTTGGAGTTGTCTTTGTAATGACGGTAACTTTGGTCATACAATTCGGCATATTCGTCCACCTCGATGACCGCAGTCTCTCATCATCCATTCTCGTAATTGTTTCTCACAAACGAAAGAGGGCGACATCCAGTGGTGAGTAGTAGATATAGAGGTGCCTACGGGACCCGGGATGTACAAACCATCTTTTAAAAAGCGCTTTTTCAGGGGCGGCGACGCTAGGGAACAGAACATTGGCGTGCGGCCTAGTTGGGCTGCACGCCAATGTTCTATTCCCTAGCGTCACCTAAGAAATGCATTGTCATGTATTAACTGTCTCTCTGGTATCAGATCATGTATTAACTGTCTCTCTGGATTTAAGGAAAGATAACATTAAGTGTCTCGAGCACTCAAATAAAATAGACTGGCTACTGAGTCCAGCACAGCAATAACATCCATGTAATTATCCAGAGGGATAAAAAAACGTATATATATATATAGAAATGCAAAAGAGGCTGATGGTATTCATGATTTATTTTCACTGCAAAAAAATAATGCATATTACATGGTAATAAATGATTATTCAGTAATAGTAGCTAGTATAAGTTATATTGTAATGTAGTAATAATTAAAGCTATATAATAATACTGTTATATTAACAGCATTATTCATATTATGAGCATTTGTAATGAGTGTAGTGTTTAACCCACGTAAACTGTTTTCCAACTCTTAACTGAGACAATACTAATCCCCCTTCAGATAGTAGTCAGTCAGAGAGTATCGATTAATGAGGGTATTTGTATTTATACATATAGATAGATATTTCAGTGTGACGCTGACCTGACAGATGGCTATTACAGTGTGTACAGTAATATTATTTAGAAGCTGTTATAACACATAACGTTACGTAACAAATTAATGTAAAGTTACTAAAGTAAGCTAATGTTGTTAGCTTACGACAACCAAATAAATTACTAACGTAAGCTAATGTTGTTAGCTTACGACAAGCCGAGTTAGTGTAAACATTACTACATTGTAAATACAGTACGACCATATACGACTGAAAAAAAGTGAATTTATGAGTTAAAAACAATAGGTCCAATTTACAATTGAAAAGTGAACTTGTCGCCGGATGAAAGTAGTTGTCATCTCTCTCCGAGAACGTGTTTGTGGTCTCCTCTCCTGTCGACGCTCCGCTGTGTGCCACTCAGAGAAGAAATCAGCTCCTTACTTCTGCCGAGGGGGGAAACAGCGCCCCCAAAATCCCGCTTGTGGCCGGAAAAATATTACATCCGTAGTGATACGAACTACCATAGAGAATGAATGGGAAAAGTTAAGGAAGTTAAGGACGACTATTTTCGGGTCCACGCAAACCATTTGTATGCAGTCACATATTAATATCCCCCCCCCCCCCCTTGTTTCATATTGTTGTAGATTGCTATTATAACATGGTTATATCCATTTATACCCCCCCCCCCCCCCCACAGCTCACAGTGGGAGGGGCGTCACCAGCGTGCCTGCGTCACCGTGGGGACACCGCTCATGCACGGGAAATGACGGGACCGTATGCTATGCCCATTTCTTTTTTCCTTTTCGGAAAACGTGTTTGTGTAATTAATTATCTGTCCGGATAACGTTTAAAAAGATAAATATTTAAAATTAGATATTTACACTAAACATAAAATTGTACATATATTTATTTTCCTTTTTTTTTTATAACCGCGCCACACAAGGCTTGTCGCATACATATGACGTAACACCACGCCCCGCCCCCCCAACGAGAGGAAAATGGCGGAATACCTGGCGTCCATTTTCGGGACTGAGAAAGACAAGTAAGTTGTATTTAAGTGTTTTAATGTGAATATAGGGGTCCGCTGCATCCCGCCCGGTTCCCGGCCCACGGCCGCCCGCCGCAGCGCTGCACCGGAGACCCAAAGTAGGCCCGCGGCTGCGGGGCTGCGCTTGGTCTCCGGTGCAGCGCTGCTGCGGGGCTAGCCTAGCCTAGTGGGCTAACCTAGCCTAGCGGGCTAACGCGCTGAATGCACCACATGAAGGGCCGGCGGCTCCGCGCTCTCCCGGTCCGCCCGTCCGTCTCCGGGTCATCAGCGTCTGCGTTCTGCTGGGTTCTGATTTTTAATTCTGATTCGATTCCCGGGTAATGCGTAGAGCCTCCCGCCGCTATTAGCTTGGTGGCTAACCGGGTCCACCAGTGCTGGGGTCCAGTGCGGCCGATGGCCGCCGGGGGGCGTAGTGCGGCCCGGTGGCCGCCGGGGGTGTATTATGGCCCGGCGGGGTGCGTCGTGTGGCCCGTCGGGGGGCAGCAGAACATGGCCCGTGGGTGGGGGGGGGGCTGCTTCAGTCTTTATGACGCACACACTGCACAGGTAGAGTGGTCGTAAATGGACGCTCTTTATTGAGTCGACATTGAGTTGATCAACTCTGCATGGGGCTAGTGATGCGCTGCACGAGTGTGCTACTGTTTCGTTTGTATTGTTTATTGGACTTTATTTTGTCTTGCATTGTAACTTTAGTACCATCTCGATGATTCTCGTATTCTCTGTCGCCCGTCCTGTTGTGTCTCTGGAGCTGGAGCAGTCCAACTCATGCACTGTTCTCTTTCTAGGGTGAATTGTTCGTTCTACTTTAAGATCGGAGCGTGTAGACATGGGGACCGCTGCTCCAGACTCCACAACAAACCCACCTTCAGCCAGGTACACACGACACACACTTCTACACACACACACACACACACGCACACCTCTACACACACACACACGCACCTCTACACACACACACACACACACACACACACACACACACACACACACACACACACACACACACACACACACACACACACACACACACACACACACACACACACCTCTACACACACACACACGCACCTCTACACACACCCACACACACACACACACACACACACACACACACACCTCTACACACACTACAAACCCACCTTCAGCCAGGTACACACGACACACACTTCTACACACACACACACACACACACACACACACACACACACACACACACACACACACTACAAACCAAAACTACAAACCCACCTTCAGCCAGGTACACATCCACACACGCTTCTACACGCACACACACCCCTACACACACCCCTACACACACACACACACCCCTACACACACACACACCTCTACACACACACACACACACACACACACAATAGCACACTAGGGCTTTGACTCCGAACTTCGTGATTCGAATATAATTTGAATATCAAAAAATAAATCAAAATTCGAACGAATATTGGGCAGCCCTTAATATTCGAACCTGTTATGGGCAGGCCAAGAGGGAGAGACGTCGGAGAACCCAACGCAGTCATTCATAATATTGTAATGACCACGGAAGAGGCAGTGAATGAAGTATTGATTAGACAGCGATTTGTTAGAAATCGAATAAACCGTTGGAACACGCAAGACCGGTAACCATAGCAACGCCGGTAAACAAACCTTGCAAAGCCCTATCCAGGGCTGAATCCGAGTACTCAATACTTATAGTATGCATTTTGTAGTACGCCAAAAATATAGTGCGTCCGAATGCTCAGTACGCATTGTGTAGTACGGAAAACGTTTCAGAATGCGTACTACCGCCACAGTATACAACGGTAGGTCACTACGCTATCCCACCATTTAACCGGAGTCTGGTAACGAACGAAGAAGAGATGGCTGACCCAACACTACCAACAGCGGAAAGACGTTGTAGAAAGCGGCGAAAAAAAGACATTAAAAAGAGTAAAAAAGTAAAGTAAGTAATTATGTAAAAAGAGACATTTTTAATTTAATAGCAACGATGACGAGACGGAAAACGGGTAACTTATCAAGGTAATTTTGCCGGCATCTGAGGGGAGATACGTCATCTCCAAACATCCGGTGGAGTTTCGGCGGTGTTCGGAAGCGTTCAGAGGCGTTCTACGCATAGCTGTAGACCGCACTATCAAGTGTTGTACGGTCAAGTAGTAGACACTGAACAGAAATAGTATGTACTAAGTATTCAGATTCAGCCCAGGTATTACTGAAGGTATTTAATTGTCAAAATATTATTAATAAATATTCCAATATATTCAAATATTAATATTAATAAACAAACTTCGAATGTGATTTTTGGCCAAAAGTCAAAGACCTATAGCACATATACACATCTCTACACAAAAAACGCACAACAAACCCACCTTCAGCCAGGTAAATACGCACACAACTCTAAACACACACATCTACACAAACACACCTTCAGCCAGGTCCACGCACACCTCCACATAAACAGACACGCTCCTCCACATAAACAGTCACGCACCTCCACATAAACAGACACGCACCTCCACATAAACAGTCACGCACCTCCACATGGACAGACACGCACCTCCACATGGACAGACACGCACCTCCACATGGACAGACACGCACCTCCACATGGACAGACACGCACCTCCACATGGACAGACACGCACCTCCACATGGACAGACACGCACCTCCACATGGACACACGCACCTCCACATGGACACACGCACCTCCACATGGACAGACACGCACCTCCACATGGACAGACACGCACCTCCACATGGACAGACACGCACCTCCACATGGACAGACACGCACCTCCACATGGACAGACACGCACCTCCACATGGACAGACACGCACCTCCACATGGACAGACACGCACCTCCACATGGACAGACACGCACCTCCACATGGACAGACACGCACCTCCACATGGACAGACACGCACCTCCACATGGACAGACACGCACCTCCACATGGACAGACACGCACCTCCACATGGACAGACACGCACCTCCACATGGACACACGCACCTCCACATGGACACACGCACCTCCACATGGACAGACACGCACCTCCACATGGACAGACACGCACCTCCACATGGACAGACACGCACCTCCACATGGACAGACACGCACCTCCACATGGACAGACACGCACCTCCACATGGACAGACACGCACCTCCACATGGACAGACACGCACCTCCACATAAACAGACACGCACCTCCACATAAACAGACAACAAGCTAGCGGCATTCCATGTCCTAGGCACGGCCCTAGACTGGTCTGGTCCTAGGCCTGGTCCAGACCTAGGCTTACAACCAGGCCTGGTCCTCTGTCTGCGCCTGGTCCTAGGCCTGGTCCCGTCCTAGGCCTGGTCCCGTCCTAGGCCTGGTCCCGTCCTAGGCCTCAGCCTAGCGTACCCCCAGTCCCCCTCCAGCTGTGACTCACGTGTGCCTTTTGTCTTTCAGACCATAGCCCTGTTGAACATTTACCGGAACCCTCAGAACTCGGCCCAGTCTGCTGACGGCCTGCACTGTAAGTACCCCCCCCCCCCCCCCCCCCCCCGGTCAACCCCCCGCAGGGTGGACCGGGGGGCAATGTCTAAAGGGTGGTCCCACTGTCCCACACGGCTCAGGAACCGCTGGCCTGCTTCTGCTACTGGTTGGTAATGAAGTGGGAGGGTTGACCATCTCTAGGCCCGCCCCCAGTGGCAAACAGGAAGTGAGTGTCTAAAGGGGTGTGTTCACCAGCTCTGGTCCCGCCCAACTTAACCAGTTAGCGTCAAGGGCCACAGGAAGTGAGTGTGTCTAAAGGGGTGTGTTCACCAGCTCTGGTCCCGCCCACCTTAACCAGTTAGCTTCAAGGGCCACAGGAAGTGAGTGTGTCTAAAGGGGTGTGTTCACCAGCTCTGGTCCCGCCCCCAGGTGCGGTCAGCGATGTGGAGATGCAGGAGCACTATGACCAGTTCTTCGAGGTGAGCACCGTCTTGTCTTTATCGGTCAGTATCTCCCCGTGGTGTCGGCACTAGACTGACTCCTCGTGGCTCTCTCTCTCTCTCTCTCTCTCTCTCTCTCTCTCTCTCTCTGCAGGAGGTGTTCGCTGAGATGGAGGAGAAGTACGGGGAGGTGGAGGAGATGAACGTCTGTGACAACCTCGGAGACCACCTGGTGGGAAACGTCTACGTCAAGGTCCGTGTAGCCTGTTGAGCTGTCGGCAGTGTATCACGTGTTGTGTTGAGCTATATGAAGTGTATACATGGTAGGCCTGCACGATTCGGGGGGAAATTATGAATCACGGTTTTGTAGCTTAGATTCGATATCACGATTCTGTGCCACGATTTTTTCCTATGAAATGTAATTTTTATTTCACACATGAACCATTACTAAAAATAAAATGGCAGTGGCGAACATAGTTTTTGGCACCTCTATCACGTTGTTTCATCTGGCCCTTTGTGCATATAGCAGCAGATTGTCTTTAATAGCTGGCCTTTTATAACTACTGACCAACTCTACACACAAGTAAATGTAGGCTTAAAAAAAATACATGGAACAACAAGAGGTGTGTGCTGGGTGTGTCCTTGCTGTGCTGTGCTGGGTGCGTGTGCTGTGTGCATGTCCTTGTGTGTCACGCGTGTCCCTGCTGTGCCCCGTGTGTAGTTCCGGCGGGAGGAGGATGCAGAGAAGGCGGTGATGGACCTGAACAACCGCTGGTTCAACGCCCAGGCCGTCCACGCAGAGCTGTCCCCCGTCACCGACTTCAGAGAGGCCTGCTGCCGGCAGTACGAGATGGGGTAGGACCGCCTGTCTCACCCTCCCCCCCCCCCCGCCTGCCTCAACGTCCAACCTGTCTCACCCTCTCCCCCCCCCCCCCGCCTGCCTCAACGTCCAACCTGTCTCACCCTCTCCCCCCGCCTGTCTCACCCTCCCCCCCCCCCCCCCCGCCTGCCTCAACGTCCAACCTGTCTCACCCTCTCCCCCCGCCTGTCTCACCCTCCCCCCCCCCCCCCGCCTGCCTCAACGTCCAACCTGTCTCACCCTCTCCCCCCGCCTGTCTCACCCTCCCCCCCCCCCCCCCGCCTGCCTCAACGTCCAACCTGTCTCACCCTCTCCCCCCGCCTGTCTCACCCTCCCCCCCCCCCCCCCCCCCCCCCCCCGCCTGCCTCAACGTCCAACCTGTCTCACCCTCTCCCCCCCTGTCTCACCCTCTCCCCTCGCCTGCCTCCACGTCCACCCTGTCTCCCCCCCCCCCCCACCACACGTCTCACCCTCCGGCCTGTGTCCTGTGTTACAGGGAGTGCACTCGGGGGGGCTTCTGTAACTTCATGCACCTGAAGCCCATCTCCAGAGAGCTGAGGAGGGAGCTGTACGGCCGCCGCAGGAAACGGTAAGGCTCCCCGCAGGAAGTCCCGCCCCCCGTAGGAAGTCCCGCTCCCAGCAGGAAGTGGCTCTAGGTCCATGTCTCTAGAAGCTAAAGACTGGCCGTGTGGAGGGCTCTAGGTCCATGTCTCTAGCCGTGTGGAGGGCTCTAGGTCCATGTCTCTAGAAGCTATGGCCTGGCCGTGTGGAGGGCTCTAGGTCCATGTCTCTAGCCGTGTGGAGGGCTCTAGGTCCATGTCTCTAGCCGTGTGGAGTGCTCTAGGTCCATGTCTCTAGAAGCTAAAGACTGGCCGTGTGGAGGGCTCTAGGTCCATGTCTCGAGAAGCTACAGACTGGCCGTGTGGAGGGCTCTAGGTCCATGTCTCTAGAAGCTAAAGACTGGACGTGTGGAGGGCTCTAGGTCCATGTGTCCAGAAGCTAAAGCCTGGCCGTGTGGAGGGCTCTAGGTCCATGTCTCTAGCCGTGTGGAGGGCTCTAGGTCCATGTCTCTAGCCGTGTGGAGTGCTCTAGGTCCATGTCTCTAGAAGCTAAAGACTGGCCGTGTGGAGGGCTCTAGGTCCATGTCTCGAGAAGCTACAGACTGGCCGTGTGGAGGGCTCTAGGTCCATGTCTCTAGAAGCTAAAGACTGGACGTGTGGAGGGCTCTAGGTCCATGTCTCTAGAAGCTAAAGCCCGGCCGTGTGGAGGGCTCTAGGTCCATGTCTCTAGAAGCTAAAGCCTGGCCGTGTGGAGGGCTCAAGGTCTATGTCTCTAGAAGCTACAGACTGGCCGTGTGGAGGGCTCTAGGTCCATGTGTCCAGAAGCTAAAGCCCGGCCGTGTGGAGGGCTCTAGGTCCATGTCTCTAGAAGCTACAGACTGGCCGTGTGGGGGGCTCTAGGTCCATGTCTCCAGATGTCCAGAAGCTAAAGCCTGGCCGTGTGGAGGGCTCTAGGTCCATGTCTCCAGATGTCCAGAAGCTACAGACTGGCCGTGTGGAGGGCTCTAGGTCCATGTCTCTAGAGGCTAAAGCCTGGCCGTGTGGAGGGCTCTAGGTCCATGTCTTTAGCCAGTGTCGTGACATCATGGTGATATGATCTATTTTGTGACCCCCTGACCCCGTCTGGGCCCGCCGGTTGCACCGTCGATATCTACGCCACTGTCGTCCGATGTCTAGGGCCTCTGCGAACAGTCAGATCTCCTCACCTTTAGGTCTCCTTTACCTTTGTGGAAAAGGTCCTCGGGTCACGGAGAGAGGAAAAGGTGCTTCCTTTCGAACAGAGGAAAAAGACGCTGTTTAAAATGAATTGGACTCCTCTCTTCCTAGCCGACGTCATTGCGTTACGGGGAGTATCGCTGACCTCTATCGTCTCTAGAGCGGAACCACTGTTTCCCGAAGTTGTACTACAACAAGCGCTCTTTGATCCATGCGTTCTTGTCTTCTTATTGAGTTCAATAAGGCTGTGGCCAACAGTGGGAATCACTTGGGTCTGACTTGGCCAACAGGAATATTTTCGGCAACTTGAATCCCAATTCACATGTGAAAAAAAAAAAAGAGGCTAACCTCATGTTGATGTTGAAATTAACTGCCCCCAGTAGTCTTTCTTAAAGCTGAAGTTGGCATTTTATTTTATTACGGTGTATATTGTGTGCTTAATAACCAGAAATTAATGAATTCATTTAGATTGAAATAATATGATCTGGAACTGGTATCCATTATGATCAATTGTATTTTCTCATCTTCTCCTCTTCTGTTTTCCCGCGTCTTTACGTTGAGTCGGTACACTTCGTCGGGGGCATGAGTTTGTTTTAAACATTGCCGCCGTAAAGGATTATGGGATGCCGATATCTCCTTTCCTTTCGTAAAGGAAGCTCAGGAGTAACCTAGGCTAAAGGAGGGTTAAAGGAAGCATCGAGGCTCCTTTCCTAAGCATTTTTAGAATTCTAACCACCTTTCCCTCCAAGCGCTTCTGGGTCATCTCATTAGGAAAGGTTAATTTCCTACGCAAAAAAGAGACTTCGTACTACCCCAGCTTACATTAGCCTAGCTTATATAAGCATAGCTTTCATTAGTCTGGCTTTCATTAGTCTAGCCTCTATTCGTACTAACCTCTGACCTTTGACCCTGCTCTGCTCCCTCCCCAGGCACCGCTCGCGATCCCGTGAGCGCCGTTCCCGCTCCAAGGAGCGCGGTCGAGGTGGCGGCGGCGGCGGAGGCGGCGGCGGCGGTGGCGGCGGAGGAGGCGAAGCTGGCGGCGGCGGCAGAGGCGGGGGTGGTGGTGGCGGTGGCGGGCGGGAAGGCGGGCGTGACGGAGGCCGTGATGGAGGGCGTGACGGCGGCCGTGACCGCGAGCGGCGGCGCTCCAGAGACCGGGAACGCTCCGGGAGATTCTAACCACGCCCCCTCCAGCCCAGCCCCGCCCCCGCCCGGGAGGTGTATTAAACGTTGAAAATGTTTTGTGATTCGTTTTCTTTTTTTTAAGGACCAGCTTGTGTCGTTTCCTCTTTTTGTTATTAGTTTTTTTTTTTTGCAATAAAAACAATTTGTTACTCTTTACCGAGTTTGGCTGATTGATGAGCCGCTACGAAGTGTTCTTTCTCTGCCGTTAATTTGCTCCTGGGAGCATGAAGGACGAGTGGGCGGGGCGTCGAGCGCGGACGCGGCCACCACCAGAGCGACGGACCGAGTTGACGTTAACAGGCTCCCGTAGAGTTCTACCGATCTTACATATAAATATTTATGTAAAATGCTTTTATAGTTATATGTGTGATAGTTCTATGACTAATGTAATGTACCTCGTGGGGGTGGGTGGGTCGATACCAGGAGTCACCAGTACTTTTCCGTCTGGAATAAGTTTCTACCTGATGAGAACATCATTATGTGGGGTCATTTGATTCCCATTGGCACGTTATTTTGTAGGTGTTCTCTATTTTTCATATTGTACGACCTACTTGTTTGACGCGTGTGTTTATTTACACACGTGTCCACACACAGCGCGATCCCCCCCAATCCTCCTCCTCTTATTGGCGGAGAAGGACAAGAGTTCCGCCCCAGCATTAGCCAATGAGAGCCCAATCATAAATACACTGCAAACATTCAGCTGCCGGACAACTCGACGACCCAAAGTCCCCTCGACCCCCGTCCCTCTACCAACCCAGACGCGGTCCTCTACTAACCCGTTCCAGCCCCGCCCGTCTCCTCCGTTACTCCGGACATTTTCAAACTTTGACTCGTTTGGTAAGTTGTCACCGACACGTTGTTTTCACAACAAGGACCACGTGTTCAGTCCCGGGACCCTCGGTGAGCCGGTCGCCCTCCTGCGGGACCCTTGGTGAGTCGTATCGGGGTACCTCTGTGTCCAGCGACCCACCAGTCGAGGTCCTGGTGGGGGTCCTCAGACCCTCTTCTGCCCAGCGGGGCGTCAGGCTGCCCCCCTGCGGTCCTCAGACGCTCTGACGAGGGGAGGGCGCAGCGGGTATTTTCTGACCCGCTCTGCTGTCATCCTTTCCCTGCCATCAGATTAGACACGTTCTCAAAGGACCGTTACTACTTTGCTTATTTTACGATGTGTTTCCTAAAATACATCGCATGCATGTCTCTCAACGGACGGTGGCGCTGTTGAGGGTGTGTGCGTGTGTGTGTGTACATTTGTGATTCTATATTTGCGTTTACCTTTAGGGAATTTAGCAGACTCTTTTATCCAAAGAAACGTACGATACACTTACAAAGTCCATTAGTCAGAAGTAGAGAAACAGCAATATATCTCTGTGGGTACAGTAAGGATGTTCACAGAACCAAGTGCCAAGCACTTACCACCACTAGGTTAACCCATTCCCTGTATACAACAGAGACAGCTAGGAAAAGACGCAACTACATGCTAAGTACTGTGTTTAAGTGCCGTAAGACATACATCTCTTCACCTGTGGGTGAATGTTGAGTCTGGGTGGACTGGTGAACTTCTCTAAGGTCCTATTTTGGTCTCCGAGGTCGACCTCCTTTTGAGGCCAGTGCTTGGGAACTACGAGGATCAGTTTCCCACGGGAGGGGGAGCCCCTACCTCCGCACCCCCCCCCCCCCCCCCCCAGCCCTCGTGGCTCTAGTGATTAGGATCCCTGTGTTTACCAACCAGGAGATTATTAACAGGCGTGTGTTAGGACACGTCCTCTAGTGAGAGCCACGCCCTCCTGTTGTGCACGTGGGTCTGAACCAAACACGATATGTCGATGACCATCTCTGTGAGATCCACTAGGGCGGAATATTCTTATTTTATTATGCATTTTTATGCTTTACTCATGAAGAGTTAGACAGAAAGGTACGAGAGAGAGAGAGAGGACCAGGGCAGGATTCAAACCGGGGTCGCCGCGGTGAGGTCTGAGCCTTAATGGTACGCGCTCTACGCGCTGGACCACCCTCCAGTTATATTGCTATTTTCTGTCGCTACTCCATCGCTCCTCCAGGTGGCGCTGAACACAGGAAGTGGATCAATGCAGCCCCGCTATGGGGCCGGCCTCCTAGTGGATCGATGGGATGTTTGATTCTGCAGTGGTGTGTCCTTCTGTGTATTATTAGCGGGCCGTGGTCGTTTAGGGTCTTTGTGGACAAAAGGTTCTCGGTTCCATGTAGCTCGTGTTGACGAGGGCGTGTCCTCTCCAGGGGAGCCATGCCCGCTGTCCCCGCCTCCAAGGACCCCGCCGCCGCCGCCAAGGCATCCGGGTGTCCGCACGCCGCCAAGATGGTCGCCAACGGAGACGGCAAGCTGCAGGTGTCCTTCGCGGCGCCCCGCGAGGCGGACCTGCCCCTCGATGCCGGCCCCCCCACGGCGGACAGGAAGTGGATCCGCCCCGACCTCCCCTCCCGATGCACCTGGAGGCTCGGGGGGTCCGACCTCGACTCCCCCCACACGCACCCGCAGAGGTGAGGCCCCGTGCACGCCTAGCGTACAGTAGCCTAGCGTTCATTAGCCTAGCTTACATAAGCATAGCTTTCATTAGTCTGGCTTTCATTAGTCTAGCTTACATTAGTCTAGCTTACATTAGCCTTGCTTACATTAGCCTAGCTATCATTAGCGTAGCTTACCCTAGCTTACATTAGCCTAGCTTTCATTAGCCTAGCTTACCCTATCTTAAATTAGCCTACCTTACACGAGCCTATCTTACTTTAGACTAGCTTACCTAATGCTAGTTTACCCTAGCTTACCTAACGGGTGAGTGTTGGGGTCCTTAACGTGCCAGGGTTAGCTTCCCTAAGGGGTTGGATGGTCTCCCCTACTAAGTCGTCATGGTAACCTGTCCCCAGAGTGTCAAGCCCCAACATCCTGCCCAACATCCT
The DNA here is from genome assembly GCF_031168955.1 of Gadus macrocephalus. Classification (NCBI taxonomy): domain Eukaryota; kingdom Metazoa; phylum Chordata; class Actinopteri; order Gadiformes; family Gadidae; genus Gadus; species Gadus macrocephalus. The sequence continues at coordinate 34,283,508 of NC_082385.1, forward strand.
GGACCGCATCGGGGACACGCCCCTCGTCCGCATCAACAAGATCTCCAAGATGTTCGGACTGAAGTGCGAGCTGCGTGAGTGATCTCTGAGCGGGACGAAGATGATGGTGGTGGGGACGATGGCGATGAAGGACCCAGACGGCAGCTGACGTGTGTGTGTGTGTGTGTGTGTGTAGTGGCCAAGTGTGAGTACTTCAACGCGGGCGGCAGTGTGAAGGACCGGATCAGCCTGCGGATGGTCGAGGACGCCGAGCGCGCCGGACTCCTCAAACCCGGGGACACCATCATCGAGCCCACCTCCGGAAACACAGGTACCGCTTCCGGTCGCTAGGGGGCCGGGTTGATGATGTTGTCCGGTCGCTAGGGGGCCGGGTTGATGATGTTGTCCGGTCGCTAGGGGGCCAGGTTGATGATGTTGTCCGGTCGCTAGGGGTCAGGGTTGATGATGTTGTCTGGTTGCTAGGGGGCCGGGTTGATGATGTTGTCCGGTCGCTAGGGGGCCGGGTTGATGATGTTGTCCGGTAACTAAGGGGTCAGGGTTGATGATGTTGTCTGGTCGCTAGGGGGCAGGGTTGATGATGTTGTCCGGTAACTAAGGGTCAGGGTTGATGATGTTGTCCGGTAACTAGGGGTCAGGGTTGATGATGTCCGGTAACTAGGGGTCAGGGTTGGTGATGTGGTCTGGTAGCTAGGGGGCCGGGTTGATGTGGTCTGGTCGCTAGGGGTCAGGGTTGATGATGCTGTCTGGTTGCTAGGGCTCTGTGTTGATGATGCTGTCTGGTTGCTAGGGGTCAGGGTTGATGGTTAGGGCTGGGTGATTCATCAAATTTCGATTTTAGCGTCAAACGATCTCAAAACTAATATAATTGAGTTTTTTTTTAATTAAATGTTCTATAGAAAGTGCAGAAGAACAGCTGATTACATATCTTTAAATTATTTTAGATTTGAATATTTTCTTTTTGACCATTTTGTGCATTTTTATTTAAGGCTTAATTTCTAAGTTCTCAGTTCCAAAGAGTTTTGGGGAGAGGCATGCTGAATAAATACAGCATGTTCTGAAACTCAAAAATAATAGTTTGTATAATCTATATAATATAAACTTGAATTGCCACACAACAAAGTTGGTGTTATTTTTTTTGTAGCTCAGACCGGGGGGGGGGGGGTGGGGGGGGGATTAATAGCGGGAGGGGATCAATTAAAATAAATAAATAAGTAAAGTTGCAAATCTGCAGGAGTTCAGGAGTCTAATTGCTGAAGGATAAAAGCTGTTTAGCGTGTCGTTCCAGTCTTCAGAGATCTATAGTGTCTTCCGGAGGGCAGAGGGTGGAAGAGATCATGGCTCTGACGTCAGGTGTCCCTGATGATCTTGGTTGCTCGGTTCAAGCTGCGTTCAGCACACAGAGAGTGGACTGGTGGAAGGTCGAATGTTGCTAGGGGTCAGTGACGATGATGCTGTCTGGTTGCTAGGGGTCAGTGATGATGCTGTCTGGTTGCTAGGGGTCAGTGATGATGCTGTCTGGTTGCTAGGGGTCAGTGATGATGATGATGGTGTTGTGTGGTTGCTAGGCATCGGCCTGGCGCTGGCCGCGGCCGTGAAGGGGTACCGCTGCATCATCGTGATGCCCGAGAAGATGAGCATGGAGAAGGTAGGCCACGCCCCCACCGTCGTCCTATTGGTCGATGTCACCATGACATAACACACACAGTGTCCTCCCAGTATGAGTGTCCTCCCAGTATGAGTGTCCTCCCAGTATCAGTGTCCTCCCAGTATCAGAGTCCTCCCAGTATGAGTGTCCTCCCAGTATCAGTGTCCTCCCAGTATCAGAGTGTCCTCCCAGTATCAGAGTGTCCTCCCAGTATCAGAGTGTCCTCCCAGTATCAGTGTCCTCCCAGTATCAGAGTCCTCCCAGTATGAGTGTCATCCCAGTATCAGAGTGTCCTCCCAGTATCGGTGTCCTCCCAGTGAGTTTCCTCCCAGTGAGTGTCCCTGTGTCCCAGTCCTCCCAGTCCTCCCAGTGAGTGTCCCTGTGTCCCAGTGTCCCAGTTTCCTCCCAGTGGGTGTCCTCCCAGTCCTCCCAGTGAGTGTCCCAGTCCTCCCAGTGAGTGTCCCTGTGCCCCCAGGTGGACGTGCTGCGGGCGCTGGGCGCTGAGATCGTCCGCACGCCGACCAGCGCGCGCTTCGACTCCCCCGAGTCCCACGTGGGCGTGGCCTGGCGCCTGAAGAACGAGATCCCCAACTCCCACATCCTGGACCAGTACCGTAACCCTAGCAACCCGCTGGCCCACTACGACACCACGGCCGAGGAGATCCTGAGGCAGTGTGATGGTAGCGGGGGGGGAGGGGGGGGGGGGGTTAGGAGTGTGTGTGTGGAGTGTTTAGGGATGGTGTTAAGGGTTAAGTGTTAAGGGTTAAGGGTTAAGTGTTTAGGTGTTAAGTGCTAAGGGTTAAGTATTAAGGGTTAAGTGTTGAGGGTTAAGTATTAAGGGTTAAGTGTTGAGGGTTAAGTGTTAAGGGTTAAGTGTTTGGGTGTTAAGGGTTAAGTATTAAGGGTTAAGTGTTGAGGGTTAAGTATTAAGGGTTAAGTGTTTCGGTGTTAAGGGTTAAGTATTAAGTGTTGAGGGTTAAGTGTTAAGTGGTGTGTCTCCAGGTAAGGTGGACATGCTGGTCGCTGGAGCGGGGACGGGAGGCACCATCACCGGCGTCGCCCGCAAGCTGAAGGAGCGATGCCCCAACGTCAAGGTGAGCCTCCCCCTCACCTGGTCACTCCCCTGGTCCCTCCCCTGGTCCCTCACCTGGTCCCTCACCTGGTCCCTCCCCTGGTCCCTCACCTGGTCCCTCACCTGGTCCCTCCCCTGGTCCCTCCCCTGGTCCCTCACCTGGTCCCTCACCTGGTCCCTCTCTGGTCCCTCACCTGGTCTGTCTCACTGGTCTCCCCTGGTCCCTCATCTGGTCTCTCCCCTGGTCTGTCTCACTGGTCTCCCCTGGTCTCTCACCTGGTCTCCCTGGTCTCTCCCCTGGTCCCACCTGGTCTCCCTGGTGTAGATCGTGGGCGTGGACCCTGAGGGCTCCATCCTGGCTGAGCCTGAGGACCTGAACCGGACCGATACGACCCAGTACGAGGTGGAGGGGATCGGATACGACTTCATACCCACCGTGCTGGACCGGACCGTGAGCTCCAACACCTGTCTGTCTGCCCTGACCCGTCTGTCCGGACCTGTCTGGCTGGCTATCTGCCCTAACCTGACTGTCTCACCTGTCCCGTCTGTCCTGAGCTGCCCTGACCTGTCTGTCTGTTCTGTCCTGCCCTGCCCTGTCTGTCCTGCCCTGCCCTGTCTGTCTGTCTGTCTGTCTGACTGACTGACTGACTGACTGACTGACTGACTGACTGCCCTAACCTGTCTGTGTGTTCTGCCCTAACCTGTCTGTGTGTTCTGCCCTGACCCGTCTGTCCTGGTCTGTCCGTCTGTCCGTCTGTCTGTCTGTCTGCTGTGATCTGTCTGTCCTGACCTGTCTGTCTGTCTGTCTGTCTGTCTGCTGTGATCCAGGTGGTGGACTCCTGGTTCAAGTCCAACGATGAAGACTCCTTCAACATGTCCCGCCTCCTCATCAAGGAGGAGGGGCTTCTGTGTGGTTAGTCCTACCCCGTGTTGTGTTAGTCCTACCCTGTGTTTTGTTAGTCCTACCCTGTGTTGTGTTAGTCCTACCCTGTGTTGTGTTAGTCCTACCCCTGTTGTGTTAGTCCTACCCCGTGTTGTGCTAGTCCTACCCCGTGTTGTGTTAGTCCTACCCCTGTTGTGTTAGTCCTACCCTGTGTTGTGTTAGTCCTAGTGTTGTGTTAGTCCTACCCCTGTTGTGTTAGTCCTACCCTGTGTTGTGTTAGTCCTACCCTGTGTTGTGTTAGTCCTACCCTGTGTTGTGTTAGTCCTACCCCTGTTGTGTTAGTCCTACCCCGTGTTGTGCTAGTCCTACCCCGTGTTGTGTTAGTCCTACCCCTGTTGTGTTAGTCCTACCCCGTGTTGTGTTAGCCCTACCCCGTGTTGTGTTATTCCTACCCCTGTTGTGTTAGTCCTACCCTGTGTTGTGCTAGTCCTACCCCGTGTTGTGTTAGCCCTACCCCGTGTTGTGTTAGTCCTACCCTGTGTTGTGTTAGTCCTACCCCGTGTTGTGTTAGTCCTACCCCGTGTTGTGCTAGTCCTACCCCGTGTTGTGTTAGTCCTACCCCGTGTTGTGTTAGTCCTACCCCGTGTTGTGTTAGTCCTACCCCGTGTTGTGTTAGTCCTACCCCGTGTTGTGTTAGTCCTACCCCGTGTTGTGTTAGCCCTACCCCGTGTTGTGTTAGCCCTACCCAGTGTTGTGTTAGCCCTACCCCGTGTTGTGTTAGTCCTACCCCGTGTTGTGTTAGTCCTACCCCGTGTTGTGTTAGTCCTACCCCGTGTTGTGCTAGTCCTACCCCGTGTTGTGTTAGTCCTACCCAGTGTTGTGTTAGTCCTACCCCGTGTTGTGTTAGTCCTACCCCGTGTTGTGTTAGTCCTACCCCGTGTTGTGTTAGTCCTACCCCGTGTTGTGTTAGTCCTACCCCGTGTTGTGCTAGTCCTACCCCGTGTTGTGTTAGTCCTACCCCGTGTTGAGTTAGTCCTACCCCGTGTTGTGTTAGTCCTACCCCGTGGTGTGTTAATCCTACCCCGTGTTGTGCGTTGGGTTCACCCTTTGGGTGCGTTGGGTTCACCCTGTGGGTGCGTTGGGTTCACCCTGTGGGTGCGTTGGGTTCACCCTGTGGGTGCGTTGGGTTCGTCCCCTGTGGCGTGCTGCAGGCGGGAGCTCCGGGACGGCGATGGCGGCGGCGGTGAAGATGGCCCGGGACCTGAAGGAGGGCCAGCGCTGTGTGGTCATCCTGCCGGACTCCATCCGCAACTACATGTGAGGTCACAGACCCCGCCCCCACACACAGACCCCGCCCACACACACAGACCCCGCCCACACACACAGACCCCGCCCACACACACAGACCCCGCCCCCACACACAGACCCCACCCACACACAGACCCCGCCCACACACACAGACCCCGCCCACACACAGACCCCACCCACACACACAGACCCCACCCACACACACAGACCCCACCCACCCACACAGACCCCACCCACACACACAGACCCCGCCCACACACACAGACCCCGCCCACACACACAGACCCCGCCCACACACACAGACCCCGCCCACACACACAGACCCCACCCACACAGAGCCCTGTCTAATCCTGGCCTCTATCTAATCCTGGCCTCTATCTAATCCTGGCCTCTATCTAATCCTGGCCTCTATCTAATCCTGGCCTCCATATAATCCTGGCCTCCATATAATCCTGGCCTCCATATAATCCTGGCCTCCATATAATCCTGGCCTCTATCTAATCCTGGCCTCTATCTAATCCTGGCCTCCATCTAATCCTGGCCTCTATCTAATCCTGGCCTCCATATAATCCTGGCCTCCATCTAATCCTGGCCTCTTTCTAATCCTGTTTTCTCGTTTCAGGTCCAAATTCCTCAATGATAAATGGATGCTCGAGAAGGGTTTCCTGAGGGAAGAAGACCTGATGATCACCAAACCCTGGTGAGTGTCCCCACTATCACCAACCCCTGGTGAGTGTCCCCACTATCACCAACCCCTGGTGAGTGTCCCCACTATCACCAAACCCTGGTGAGTGTCCCCACTATCACCAAACCACATCACTTTTGGTCAGTCTTTTCTTACAACAATTGTACCTGAAAATAAACATAGCTAAATTACAACCAATAACTTCAGTCATTGAGGGCAAAAATAGGCCCAGATTTTTTTATTTACTTTTGCAAATCAAGAGTAGGCCTGATTTGACTAATGGGCTTTGCATCCTTTCCTTCTGCCCTAGTAGTCCATTTCAAAGACATGCTGCCCGCCAGCTTTCAAATTACAGTGATGCCACTGGTGGCTTTGTATCAAATTGATTCACATAACTATCCCTCCCTACTATTTTGTAGTTCACCAAAACACCCTGAAACAACTTGAGTCTCACATTCTTATGCCACCATACACCAACAGTGCAAGCAGGCCAATGGCAACCAGGCGCACGGTCCTTCCTCCCTCACTTTAAAAACTACCAGCCGCCACTGGTCCCCACTAACACTAAACCCTGGAGAGTGTGTGTGTCCACACTAACACTAAACCCTGGAGAGTGTCCCCACTATCACCAAACCCTAGTGAGTGTGTGTGTCCCCACAAACACTAACCCCTGGTGTGTGTGTGTCCTCACTCTCCCTCCCTCTGTGTCTCCCCCCCCCCCCCCCCACAGGTGGTGGAACCTGAGGCTGCAGGGTTTGAACCTGTGCGCCCCCCTCACTGTGTTGCCGTCGGTTACCTGTCAGAAGACCATCAAGATCCTGAAGGAGAAGGCCTTCGACCAGGCTCCCGTGGTGGACGAGTCGGGGTGGGTCGCCCCTTCTTGCGCGGCTAGCTTTGTAGCATCTCTAGCTAAGCCCCATGAGGGACTCACTGGTAAACGTGCCGCAGTCAGTGTAGCAGTGCTAGCAATGCAACAACAATGTTGGTGACATGGTACGAGTGACGATGGGTCACATGCGCTAGCAAAACCCTAGGAGTGACTGTTGGTAGACAAAACCTCAGTTAGCATAGCATAACTAGCATGGCATTGCTAACGCTAGCAAAACCCTAGGAGTGACTGTTTGTAGACAAAACCTCAGTTAGCATAGCATAACTAGCATGGCATTGCTAACGCTAGCAAAACCCTAGGAGTGACTATTGGTAAACTAAACCTAATTTAGCATAGCCTTACTAGCATGGCATCGCTAACGCTAGTGTCTAATGAACTGGAGCGTGTGTGTGTGTGTGTGTGTGTGTGTGTGTGTGTGTGTGTGTGTGTGTGTGTGTGTGTGTGTGTGTGTGTGTGTGTGTGTGTGTGTGTGTGTGTGTGTGTGTGTGTGTAGGGTGATCCTGGGCATGGTAACCCTGGGCAACATGCTGGCGTCGGTGCTGGCGGGGAAGGTGAAGCCGTCGGACCCGGTCAGCAAGGTCCTCTACAAGCAGTTCAAACAGGTAGAGCACTGGGACCAGGAGCACTGGGACCAGTGGACCAGGAGCACTGGGACCAGTGGACCAGGAGCACTGGGACCAGTGGACCAGGAGCACTGGGACCAGTGGACCAGGAACACTGGGACCAGTGGACCAGGAGCACACTAGTGGGGGGGGGGGTGGAACAAGAAAAGTGAATTAACTTAACAAATACAACCACATTGTACAATAAACAACTGAAACAAGAACAGTCAAAGATTGGTGAAATCGTAACTTTTAAAATATTTAACAATTTTTTTATTTTTTGACGTCGCAGTTAAGGCGGCAGGCGTGTGTTGCTGAAGCGGCCGCCTAAGCTGTGAGGCGCTGTGGGAACCCCCTGAGATGTGTTTATTAACTATGTCTCTGGCGTCTTACCGCCATGGAGACGCCCGATCTCGTCTGATCTCGGAAGCTAAGCAGGGTCGGGCCTGGTTAGTACTTGGATGGGAGACCGCCTGGGAGTACCAGGTACAACCAAGTGGTGTCGGGTGGTGGCCAGTAGGTGGCACTCTTCCCTCTGGCCTTAACATCAAACCCGACGCCCCGGTGCAGTGACGGGGACACTGTGCTGCGGAAGGCGCCGTCCTTCAGAGGAGACGTTAAACCGAGCTCCTGACTCACTGAGGTCATATAAGATCCCAGGGCACTTATCAAAGAGGAGGGGTTTCCCCGGTGTCCTGGCCCAACCAGGCTCCTTCAGTCTGGCCCCCTAATCATCCCCCTGTATGATTGGCTGACTCATTAATCCCCTCACTCTGCACCTCAAGCTGGTGTGTGGTGAGCGTTCTGGCGCCGATTGGCTGAAGTGGGTGCTACACACTGGTGGTTAGTGAGGTTGTAAAGCGTCTTTGAGTGTCTAGAAAAGCGCTATATAAATTGTATCCATGTTCTGTCCCCTGCCTCCCCCCCCCCCCGCCCCCAGATTCGTCTGACGGACAACCTGGGCAAGCTGTCCCGTATCCTGGAGACGGACCACTTCGCCCTGGTGGTCCACGAGCAGATCCAGTGTAAACACACACACACTACCGCACACACTAGTACACACACAAACAAGCACATTACTCATAGACAAGCAGACCTGTAATGTGTGTGTGTGTGTGTGTGTGTGTGTGTGTGTGTGTGTGTGTGTGTGTGTGTGTGTGTGTGTGTGTGTGTGTGTGTGTGTGTGTGTGTGTGTGTGTGTGTGTGTGCAGACCTGACGGACGGCTCCACCTCCCTGAAGCAGATGGTCTTCGGCGTGGTCACGGCCATCGACCTCCTCAACTTCGTCACCGCCAGGGAGAAGCGGGAGAGGACCCTGTCCGAGTGCGCCGACGACTACTGACCCCCGGTCCGCAGAGTCTACATGTTGCCCTGGACACGCCTTCCCCCGTTCTCTGATTGATGGTCGCCGCTGTTGAGGGGCTGGTCTTTGTCACTGCTTAGAACTATGCACGCACGCACACACGCTCTGTTACAGGTGTTTGATTGGGTCAGGAGCAGAACTGTGCTTGGGCTCATAGTGAAAGAATGTTGAACACGTTAAATGTTTATTAAAGTGAGGAGAAAGGTATTGTCTTGTGTTGGTCTTTTTGTTTATTACTTTTGACCGAGATATTATTAATTGGACGAGAGAACACGACTTTGTCTACTCCTCATGGACTCCGTCCGACAACTGATCAATAGAATCGATTGGTCAGAGAGCGTCACCGCGGCGGCGTCGGCGTCGGCGTGCACGCCAACCCCTTACGTCGTCACCCCGCCGCTGCGTCATCACGTACTCCGATAGTGCCGGACCTGCGCTATGGCGGAGGAAGGGGTGACGCTCCCCGAGCTGCGGGGCCTGGACGGGCGTCTCGAGAGCCTGTCCGTGAAGTATTCCCGCCATGCGCCGCAGATCGACAGCCGCGCGTTCTGCGCGGACTTCTGCAAGGTAAGGAGCTCGCGGGGCGAGCCGACATGCTAACCCCCTCCCCCCCGGGTAGCAGGGAGCTAGCAGATATGCTAACCCGACTAGCACGGAGCTCCTCCACTTTGTTGTTCTGGTACAACAGTCGCTGCTGCGCGTGGACCTTTAACCATGAGCCTCTGGCGAGCCCCGCGCGGCGTACAGAACCTCACGACACCATTTGTCGCCTCACGACACCGGGCTGCGTGTCGCCGGCACGCCGTGACATGGACCATAACAGCCCGTTACCGGATCATTCTAACCGCAACCCCGCGGTGTATCGGCTACAAACATTGTCCACTAGTCTAGAGAGAGAGTGTGTGTGTGTGTGTCTCAAAAATTCTATAGTGAGTTTCTGTGTCCACTAGTCTAGAGTTTGTGTCCACTAGTCTGGAGTGTGTGTGTATGTGTGTGTCTCACCCAGTCCTCTTGTCTATAGTGTGTGTCCACTAGTGATTAGTCTAGAGTGTGTCGGTGTCGACTAGTTTAGAGTGTGTGTCTAGTATTGTGTTTGTGTCTGTGTATAGTGAAGTGTTAGGCCCAATCCCGTTACACCCCTTAACCCTACCTCTACGAAATGGTACGATAGCCCTTCAAGACCCAGCTACAGTACGTCAACAGTAGTCGTGTAGTGTGTTTGTGTCTAGTTTAGTGTGTGTGTACTTGAGTGGGTGTGTGTGCGTCCAGTCTGATCCAGTGGGGTCAGGTGTGTGTGTGCCGTGGCTCCTCTCAGAACCCCCCCAGGCCCAGGGGCAGCCTGTGTTAGAGGACCGGCCCCCAGGTCCTATGAACCACAGTTGGGCCTCAGTCTCCACAGTGTGCTGCCTCCCCCCCACCGGTGGAGCGAGGGGGTGGGGGGGGGGAGGAGCAGGGGGGAGGAGGAGATGTGATGGACCAGCAACACTGAGGGATGAAGGGGGATGTTAACCTACTGCTCTCTGTCTCTGTCTCTCTCTCTCTCTCTCTCTCTCTCTCTCTCTCTCTCTTCCCCCCCCCCCCCAGATGGTGGAGGGGTTCTGTGGGGTCCAGGGCGGCCCTGCCCCCCAGCTCCGCGTCCTGGAGGTGGCGCTGTGCTACTTCTTCAGAGCCTCGTCCTTCCTGCCGCCGCACTGCGACCACGTGCAGCACGCCCTCAGCTCGCTGGCCCTGTGAGCTCACCCACTCACCCTCTGACGCACTCACCCTCTGACGCACTCACCCTCTCACCCGCTCACACACTCACCCTCTGACCCACTCACCCTCTGACCCACTCACCCTCTGACCCACTCACCCTCTGACCCACTCACCCTCTGACCCACTCACCCTCTGACGCTCTGACCCACTCACCCTCTCACACACTCACCCTCTGACGCACTCACCCTCTGACGCACTCACTCTGACCCACTCACCCTCTGACCCACTCACCCTCTGACGCTCTGACCCACTCACCCTCTCACCCACTCACCCTCTGACGCACTCACCCTCTGACGCACTCACCCTCTGACGCACTCACCCTCTGACCCACTCACCCTCTCACCCACTCACCCTCTGACGCTCTGACCCACTCACCCTCTCACCCACTCACCCTCTGACGCACTCACTCTGACGCACTCACTCTGACCCACTCACCCTCTGACCCACTCACCCTCTGACCCACTCACCCTCTGACCCACTCACCCTCTGACCCACTCACCCTCTCCCCACTCACCCTCTGACCCACTCACCCTCTGACCCACTCACCCTCTCCCCACTCACCCTCTGACATACTCACCCACTCACCCTCTCCCCACTCACCCTCTGACGCACTCACCCACTCACACACTCACCCAGTCACTCACTCACATCATCAGCTCGTTGGCTCTGTAAGCTCACCCTCTCACCCTCTGACACACTCACACAGTCACACACTCACCCAGTCATTCACCCTCTCACCCAGTCACTCACTCAGCCAGTCACCCTCTCACTCACACACTCACTGACTCACTCACTCACTCACATCCTCAGCTCGTTGGCCCTGTGAGCTCTCACACACTAACTGGGAGTTGTGTGTTCAGTACCAGTAGTACCAGTACTAACTGGGAGTTGTGTGTTCAGTACCAGTACTAACTGGGAGTTGTGTGTTCAGTACCAGTACTAACTGGGAGTTTGTGTTCAGTACCAGTACTAACTGGGAGTTGTGTGTTCAGTACCAGTACTAACTGGGAGTTGTGTGTTCAGTACCAGTACTAACTGGGAGTTGTGTGTTCAGTACCAGTACTAACTGGGAGTTGTGTGTTCAGTACCAGTACTAACTGGGAGTTGTGTGTTCAGTACCAGTACTAACTGGGAGTTGTGTGTTCAGTACCAATACTAACTGGGAGTTGTGTGTTCAGTACCAGTACTAACTGGGAGTTGCGTGTTCAGTACCAGTACTAACTGGGAGTTGTGTGTTCAATACCAGTACCAGTAGTACCAGTACCAGTACTAGCTGGGAGTTGCATGTTCAGTACCAGTACCAGTAGTACCAGTACTAACTGGGAGTTGTGTGTTCAATACCAGTACCAGTAGTACCAGTACCAACTGGGAGTTGTCTCCTCAGGAGTGTGTTTGAGCTGCTGCTGTTCTTGGACCAGAAGGAGTTCATCCAGGAGGCCCTCCCCCCCCTCACCCTCACCCTCCAGGTCAGTACCCTCCCCCCTCACTGTCCTCACTGGTCCCTGTGTCCTCCCTGGTCCCTGTGTCCTCACTGGTCCCTGTGTCCTCACTGGTCCCTGTGTCCTCCCTGGTCCCTGTGTCCTCACTGGTCCCTGTCCTTGGTTCCTCTCCTAGGAGTGCCACCTGGCCCTGTGTCCTCACTGTGTCCTCACTGTGTCCTCACTGGTCCCTGTGTCCTTGGTTCCTCTCCAAGGAGTGCCACCTGGCCCTGTGTCCTCACTGGTCCCTATGTCCTTGGTTCCTCTCCTAGGAGTGCCACCTGGCCCTGTGTCCTCACTGTGTCCTTGGTTCCTCTCCAAGGAGTGCCACCTGGCCCTGTGTCCTCACTGGTCCCTATGTCCTTGGTTCCTCTCCTAGGAGTGCAACCTGGCCCTGTGTCCTCACTGTGTCCTCCCTGTGTCCTTGGTTCCTCTCCTAGGAGTGCCACCTGGCCCTGGCCCGCCACCCTAACGTCTACCTGCTGCGGCTGAAGGCTCTGCTCCAGGACGGGGGGCCCTGGGGGAACGGGGTCCTCCAGGGCGTGCTGCGCGAGGCCGAGGTCCCTCAGAGCCAAGGTGGGTCGTCCCCCCCCCCCCCCCCCCCCCCCCAGAATCCGTCAGACGGGCCTGCCTCCAGGGGGCTGAACACGGGGGTTCCTATACCGGTCCCTCCAGGGTTTCGCGGGGCTGTTTTGAGATGGTTGAGGCCTAAAATGCCTGATGGTGCACGAGCTTTTCCAAAAAGTTGCGATGAAAGTTGCGGTGTTTTTGTTTTGATCTCAGTGCGAGAGGAGGTGAAAGTTGCAATAAAAGTTGCGATTTTTCTGATGTCAAGTTATTACTGCAATACTCCCAGAGTAATTTGTTAAGTATTAAGTTATTACTGAGAAAAAATGTAATTAAAAGAACAAAAACACTGAGAAACAGTCCTATGAATAAATGATTCTTGATTCTTTCCGCGCTGGTAATTGTCTTGGATGCCACAGCCTGTGTCATCGTGATTATCAATGGAAGATTTCCGCTTATGTTCCACCACAACATTGCATGCAGTGCAAAATAATTTCCCCCCCGCTTTCATGTAGAATACCAGGATGCTGCTTTTACAGTTTACATTTTGGGCATTTAGCAGACGCTTTTATCCAAAGCGACTTATATCGGTTGATACACACATTGACACCCCGACGGCAGAGTCAACCATGCAAGGCGACAGCCAGCTCGTCAGGAGCAGTTAGGGTTAAGTGTCTCGCTCAGGGACACATCAACACTCAGCTAGGAGGAGCTGGGGATCGAACTAGCAACCTTTCGGTTACAAGACAACTGCTCTCGCATGCATTAAGTCCTCTTGCGGGACGCAGCTCAGCCGATCAAATCTCTGCGTTCCGAGGCTAGCGTTTTGCCGCGCGTTAGCGAGTCGGATCCACAAACCCACGGGAGAAGAGCAGGGTCCGAAGAGGTCGCTGAACATGGCGCTGTGAACGGTAAGCAGCTGATTGGTCGTTGAATCAGTCGGATGACTTCATCTCTTCCTCTGCTCCTCCCTCCTCTTCTGCTCCTCCCTCCCCCCCTCCTCCTCCTCCTCCCCCTCCCTCCCCCCTACTCCTCCTCCTCCTCCTCCCTCCCCCTCCCCCCTCCCCTCCTCCTCCTCACCCTCCCTCCACCCTCCCTCCTCCCTCCTCCTCCCCCCCTACTCCTCCTCCTCCTCCCTCCCCCCTACTCCTCCTCCTCCTCCCTCCCCCCCACTCCTCCCTCCCCCCACTCCTCCCCCTCCCTCCCCCCTCCTCCTCCCCCGTCCTCCTCCTCCTCCCCCCCTCCCCCTCCTTCTCCTCCTCCCCCCCCTCCCCCTCCCAGTGGACCTCTTCCTGGGCTCGGAGCCGCCCCTCTTCCTGGAGCTGAGGGTTCGCTACCTGCTGGCGTCGGGGCGGGGCCAGGAGGCCGCCGCCCTCGCCCGCCGCTGTGCCGCCGCCCGCACGCCGTCACGGCAACGGGCGTTCTTCCTGCAGGTGCACCTCGCCGCCCTCTGCACCACGGAGCGGACGGAGCAGCTGCACAAAGAGGTGGGGGGGGGGGGGCTGCACAGAGAGGTGGGGGGGAGGGGGAGGTGGGGGGGGGGGCTGCACAGAGAGGTGGGGGGGTGCACAGAGAGGGGGGGGGGGGAGGAGGAGGGGGTTGAAGAAGAAGAAGGAGGAGGAGGTGGTGGGCTAGGTGGAGGAGCAGAAGGTGGAGGTGGTGGGCTAGGTGGAGGAGGTGGTGGTGGTGGAGGAGGAGGAGCAGAAGGTGGAGGTGGTGGGCTAGGTGGAGGTGGAGGAGGAGGAGCAGAAGGTGGAGGTGGTGGAGGAGCAGAAGGTGGAGGTGGTGGAGGAGCAGAAGGTGGTGGTGGAGGAGGAGCAGAAGGTGGAGGCGGTGGTGGAGGAGCAGAAGGTGGTGATGATGATGATGGTGTGTGTTTCTCCAGGTGTGCGCGCTGGGCGGGGGGGAGGTGGTGCAGGTGGTGTGTGGGATGGAGCAGCGGGAGGAGGAGGCGGTGCTGCTCCGCCTCTGCAGGGCGGGGCTCCGGAGTCAGCTGGTCAGTGGAGGACACGCCCCCTGTCTACGGTCGGTGCCCTCGCACAACGCTGTGTTTACCTTTTGTTCACGCTGTGTGTATGTTGTGTTTACGTTGTGTGTACTGTAAAGTGTGTATGTTGTGTTTACGTTGTGTGTACTGTAAAGTGTGTATGTTGTGTTTACGTTGTGTTTACGTTGTGTGTATGTTGTGTTTACGTTGGGTGTAAAGTGTATGTTGTGTTTACGTTGTGTGTACAGTGTATGCTGTGTTTATGTTGTGTGTATGTTGTGTTTACGTTGGGTGTAAAGTGTTTACGTTGTGTTTACGTTGGGTGTAAAGTGTTTACGTTGTGTTTACGTTGGGTGTAAAGTAGGGCTGTCACTTTTTCCAAAAATGAAATTCGAACGAATTTCGAATGTCCATAATTAATTCGAATACATTCGAATACATTCGACCCCCCCCCCCCATAGAACGCGACAACAGTCTTGATTTTTTATGTTGCTCTCGTATACCTCACGTATACCTACTGAATTCATAACAGCACAGGATAAAAACACATCTTTGATAACACATTTGTAAACACAACAAGAGGAAGCTCCGACACACAAGTGCGGCTGTCTTTTACACATTAACAATAACTGCTCGGAGCGCGATATGCGGAGCGCATGTCGTCCATGGCACACACAGCATATATAAACGAACAATCTGGGAGGCCGACCTCCAACACGGCATGCTGCTCTTTTTATTCCTTACGGAAAGAAAATTACAAGTAGTCTCGCCGCTCTCCGTTACCGCTGCAGCTGCTTGTGTCAGCCGTGCTGTATAAGTCCCCAAACAGGCTGCCCATCGCGCCCAGCGCAGCAGCAGACTTTTCTCCCTGTCGTGTGCGATCAGTGTCGGTCTCCGTTTCAGTGAGCTCGTGTGAGAGGCTTTCAGTCACGAGATGTTTCTGTGCAGGGGAAAGGTGGACTAACCGGGAGAAGCGGGGATCCAGGAGGGCCGCTTTATTGAGGAGAAGCCACTCGCCGCTCTCTTCTTTATAGCGCATTTTTACAGTTCGAATGGAGAATTACACTTCGAATTCGAACTTTTCACCCCACCTTCGAACGAATATTCGAACTTCGAATAAAAAGTGACAGCCCTAGTGTAAAGTGTTTACGTTGTGTGTAAAGTGTGTACGTTGTGTTTATGTTGTGTGTAAAGTGTGTACGTTGTGTTTACGTTGTGTGTAATGTGTGTACGTTGTGTGTACGTTGTGTGTAATGTGTGTGTGTAATGTGTGAGTGTACTTTGTGTGTACGTTGTGTGTAATGTGTGTGTAATGTGTTAGAGTGTGTACGTTGTGTGTAATGTGTGTGTGTAATGTGTGAGTGTACTTTGTGTGTACGTTGTGTGTAATGTGTGTGTGTAATGTGTGAGTGTACTTTGTGTGTACGTTGTGTGTAATGTGTGTGTGTAATGTGTGAGTGTACGTTGTGTGTACGTTGTGTGTAATGTTGTGTGTAATGTGTTAGAGTGTGTACGATGTGTGTACGTTGTGTGTAATCTGTGTGTGTAATGTGTGAGTGTACTTTGTGTGTACGTTGTGTGTAATGTTGTGTGTAATGTGTGAGTGTACTTTGTGTGAAGGCCTGGTATTTCAGGACCAGGCCCCATGCCAGGGCTCCAAGGCCAGACGTTGTGTGTACGTTGTGTGTAATGTGTTAGAGTGTGTACGTTGTGTGTACGTTGTGTGTAATGTGTTAGAGTGTGTACGTTGTGTGTACGTTGTGTGTAATCTGTGTGTGTACTTTGTGTGTACTTTGTGTGAAGGCCTGGTATTTCAGGACCAGGCCCCATGCCAGGGCTCCAAGGCCAGACGTTAAAATACATGATTTGGATTTAACTGAAACAGACGAAACCATTTCTGAAGGCATTAAGGCCTTTTAATGAAGTCCAGAAGTTGTTAATTGTTTTGCAGTTTTTATCTGCATCTTGAAGAGCCCTTTGGCGATAGTGCTCCACTTTTTCAAAAGGGAAAAGAGTTGAGTGAATTTTGTTAAATGTTAAAAATTGATAGTCTATTACATTATAATTTGCCATAAGTAATGTATCTTTTTTTAATTACAGAATATTATTACGATTATTTCAAAATAACCCTCCCTCTGCCATCATGGGGGTCGCGAGTGTTGGCAGATTGGGCAATGTGTGTGTGTGTATTGTTTGAACGTTACAAATTGTGTAATGTGTGTACATGTTGTGTAATGCATGTACATATTGTTTTGTGTGTGTGTGTTGCAGGCAGCTGGTATGTGTATGTGTTTGTGTACATTGTGTGTAATGTGTTTACGTTGTGGGTGTGTGCGTTGTAGGCAGCTGGTGTGTGTAATGTGTTGACATATTGTGTAATGTGTGTGTGTTTGAACATTGTGTGTTTGATGTGCGTTGCAGGCAGCTGATGTGTGTGTGTGTGTGTGTGTGTACATTGTGTGTACATTGTGTGTGTGTGTGTGTGTGATGTGTGTTCGTTGTGTGTAATGTGTGTACACTGTGTGTTGCAGCCAGCTGGTGTGTGTGTGGGGTGTGTGTACGTTGTGTGTAATGTGTGTACACTGTGTGTTGCAGCCAGCTGGTGTGTGTGTGTGTGTGTACATTGTGTGTGTGTGTGTACATTGTGTGTGTGTGTGATGTGTGTTCGTTGTGTGTAATGTGTGTACACTGTGTGTTGCAGCCAGCTGGTGTGTGTGTGTGATGTGTGTTCGTTGTGTGTAATGTGTGTACACTGTGTGTTGCAGCCAGCTGGTGTGTGTGTGTGTGTGTGTGTACATTGTGTGTGTGTGTGTACATTGCGTGTGTGTGTGATGTGTGTTCGTTGTGTGTAATGTGTGTACACTGTGTTGCAGCCAGCTGGTGTGTGTGTGTGTGTGTTTGTGTACATTGTGTGTGTGTACATTGTGTGTGTTCGTTGTGTGTAATGTGTGTACACTGTGTGTTGCAGCCAGCTGGTGTGTGTGTGGGGTGCGCTCCATCGCAGGCTGCAGACCTCAGGACCGGAGCTGCTGGAGGAGAGCCGACAGCTCCTCCAGGAGGCCACCGACGCCACCGCCATCTTCCCCTTCATCAGGGTGCTCCTGGAGGAGGTGAGGCCGCGCTCCTCCTCCTCCTCCTCCTCCTCCTCCTCCTCCTCCTCCACACCTTATCTCAGCCTTCTCTCCTCCCTCCTCTCTCTCTAAGCCCTACTCTCCTCACTCCTGTCCTCCTCCTCCGGTAACTTCTCCTCCCTCCCCCCTCCCCTCTCCTCACCTCTCCTCCTCTCCTCTCCCCCTCCTCCTCCTCCCCCTCTCCACCTCCCCCTCCCCTCTGGTAACCTGCCCCTCTCCTCCTTCTCTCCTCCCCTCTCCTCTCCTCTCCTCTCCTCCCCACCTCTCCTCCTCCCCTCTCCTCTCCCTCTCCTCCTCCCCTCTCCCCCTCCCCTCTCCTCCTCTCCTCCTCTCCTCCTCCCCCTCCCCTCTCCTCCTCCCCTCTCCTCTCCTCCTCCCCTCTCCCCCTCCCCTCTCCTCCTCCCCCTCCCCTCTCCTCTCCTCTCCTCCCCCTCCCCTCTCCCCCTCCCCTCTCCTCCTCCCCTCTCCTCTCCTCCTCCTCCCCCCTCCCCTCCCCTCTGGTAACCTGCCCCTCTCCTCCTCTCCCCTCTCCTCTCCCCCTCCCCCTCCCCTCTGGTAACCTGCCCCTCTCCTCTCCTCCCCTCCCCTCCCCTCCCCTCCCCTCCCCTCCCCTCCCCTCCCCTCCCCTCTCCTCTCCTCTCCTCCCCTCCCCTCCCCTCTCCTCCTCTCCTCCCCTCCCCTCCCCTCTCCTCCCCTCCTCTCCTCTCCTCTCCTCCCCTCCCCTCCCCTCTCCTCTCCTCTCCTCCCCTCCCCTCCCCTCTCCCCTCCTCCCCTCCCCTCTGGTAACCTGCCCCTCTCCTCCTCTCCCCTCTCCTCTCCTCCCCTCCCCTCCCCTCTCCTCTCCTCCCCTCCCCTCCCCTCTCCTCTCCTCCCCTCCCCTCCCCTCTCCTCCTCCCCTCCCCTCCCCTCTGGTAACCTGCCCCTCCCCTCCTCCCTGTAGCTGGGCGACGGCGGGCTGCCGTTCTGCGTGGAGCTGTGCTCCCGGGCGCTGGGCTCCGGTCTGCTGCCGGGCGGCGCCGCCCGGTCCCTGATCCACAAGGCGGTGGCGGGCCTGCTGCCCCGGGACCTGGAGGTGTGCCGGGCCTGTGCGCTGCTGGTCTTCTTCCAGGACCGCAGCCTGGGCGCCTACCGCACGGCGGTCCGGCTCTACTCGCTGCCTGACCAGGAGTACCACGCCGAGGCCACACCTGTCGGGAACCACCTGCGCTTCGACCTCCTGCAGGTACCGCCCTTCAACCGTAGGCCGTAGGTCGGCCCCCCGGGTGGCCCCCCGGTGTCTCACCCCCCCGGTGTCTCACCCCCCCGTTCTGTTTGTCCTCAGGCCCTGAAGAAGGACCTGGTCTTCGACCCGGAGTTCTGGAACGTGGCGGCCATCCGGTCCCACTGCCAGAAGCTCCTCAGCGGGGAGGAGCAGCGGGCCGCCAGGGAGGAGGGGCCGGAGGAGGCGCGCTGCACCAAAGAGGTCCGCCCCGCCGCCCCCCCGCCCCCCACGGCCACCGCCCCCCACCGGGCGGACAGCAGGAAGCGCCCGGAGAACGGCACGGCGCCCAAACGGACGAGGCTCTGCCGTGGTCCCGCCCTGCCGCCCGGCCACGCCTCGCTGAGAAACAAAACCACGAGGACGGCCCCGCCCCCGAGGACGGCCCCGCCCCCGAGGACGGCGGCCCCGCCCCCGAGGACGGCGGCCCCGCCCCCGAGGACGGCCGCGCCCCCGAGGGCGTCGGGGGAGTTCCTCCGGCGCTCCTGCTGGCAGCCGGGCAGAACCAACGACGGGCTCCCCTCGGGCCGCGGGGAGCCGCGCCGCATCACGCGCTACTCGGAGAAGAACTGCCCCAAGCGCCGGATCCGCACGCCCCGCTGGCTCCTGGAGGACTCGGGAACGCTGGAGATGGACGCCCGCCGCGAGGGGAAGAAGCTGCGGAGGAAACGGCGTCAGCAGGAGCAGCAGGAGGAGCAGCAGGCCCGGGCGCTGGTCACAAGGAGCGCCTCCGCTCCGCCCAGGACCGACGCCAAGGACAAGCAGAGCCTGACCCGGCACCTGAAGGGCCTCTCGCTGGACTACCTGCGGCCCGCCTCGCCCGCCCGCGTCGTCCTGGAGCTCTCGCTGCCCGACAACGAGCTGACGGACATCTTCACCGAGGAGAGCCGGATGAACGGCCTGCCCCCGGCGCTGCCGGACCCGCCGTCGCCCCGGCCGCCCGGGCCCCCGCCGGCGGACCGCCCCCCGCGCCTGAAGCATGTCGTCATCCGGGCGTCGGACGAGGTCTCGCTGGCGCGGCAACTCCACTGCTACTCGCGCCGCAACAAGCACCTGGCGGCGGCGGCGGCCGGCGAGGTCCAGAGCGCGCCCTCGGTGGTCACGCGCTCCTCCTCCCAGGCTCCTCCCACCAAGGGCAGGCCCCGCGTGCCCCGCAGCAAGCCCCTGGTGGAGATGAAGGTGACCATCGCCTCCCACGCGCCGGTCAGGACCAGAGCCGGCCAGTCCCAGCTGGGGGGCCGGGCCCCCGCTCAGGCCCTTAGTGCGGGCTCGCGGCCGGCGGATAACAAAGCCAGCCCCGTCGGGCAGCGCCCCCTGGCACCTGGGTGTACGGCTGTAAAGACGGCCCGGAGCCCCAGCCCCGATGCCGACACAAAGCCCTCATTGGATGACCGAGCCCGTGAGGTCGGCCCTTTGAATGCTCGCAAAGACTTGGCCGCCTTGCAACCCGGAGACGTGTCGGAACCTGCCCGGACCGACGCTACGGCCGACGGTCCCGCGGCCGAGGCCCGGCACGACGCCGGGCGACACGGAGGAGACGCGGCCGCATGCGGGGCCTCGGACGCCCGCGGCCACCGCGGCGAGGAGGACCTGCACGGGCTGCGGTTGCTGTCGGAGACGGTGAGCGCGCTGGCGCCTCAGTCCGTCCCCGAGGCCTCCGGGGAGGCCGCGGAGGAGCGGAGCCTCCCCGCGCAGCGGAGCCCTTCGCTGGGCAGCGGCCCGGACTCGCCCCCGGACCGGTCCGCGTGTTCGCCCAGCGCGCCGGGCTCCGGGGAGGCGGGGTCCGGTGAGCCGCGCCTGGAGCACCGCTGCAGCCTCTGCGATAAGGTGTTCAGGGGCAAACGCGTGGCGGTGCACGCCATGTTCCACTACCGCAGACACCAGTGCATGTTCTGCCGCACGCCGCTGAAGCACGGCCACCTGGCCACGCTGCACGTGTCGGAGCACGTCGACGCGCTGAAGAGACGGGAGGCCGAGCGCGAGGAGCGAGGCGGCGGCCGTCGGGAGGGGAGCGAGGCGCTCCGGAGCACAGGCACGCCGCCCCCAGCAGGCGGCCAGAGGCGACCCAGGACACCCCTAACCCCCGCCGCCTCGGCCGCGCGTTCCCCCTCCGGATCCAGGCGGTTACGCTCCGACGGCAGGGTCTCGAAGGGAAGTCCGGCCCCCTCGCCCGGTGCCAAGGTCAACGGACACCTGAAGGGCCCCGCCCCCCACCAGCAGCGCCCCCCCCTGCCGGTCCTAGAGGATAAACCTGCGACAACAGACCCCCCGCCCAGCGAGCCCCCCCGGCCGCCCACACAAACCGCCGGACGTCTGGAAGCGGCGTCTGCGGTCGCCGCGGAGACCTGCTGCCCGGTCGCGGGCTGCCCCTGGCGCGCCGCCCTGTCCCGGAGCTCGGTGGCGCTGCTGTACCACGCGCTGGAGGCCCACCCCCGCGACCACGCCCCCCTGCGGCTGGCCTTCAGCGTGTTCGACGGGCAGTGCAGCGTGTGCCTGCGCGTGCTCTGGAGCTTCCAGCACTACCGGCACCACGTGGAGCGCCACCGCCTCGCCCCGCGCCACCCCTGCCTCCACCGGGGCTGCGGCGCGCGCTTCAGGACGGCCATGGAGATGAGGCGCCACTCCCGGAGGCACCGCCCCCTGCAGGCCGGCTGCTGCGTGCCCGGCTGCTCGCGCCTCTTCATCTGCCTCTGGGCGCTGAACCTCCACGAGCGGGAGCACTACACCACCGGCGGCGACGCCGAGGCTCGCGGGGCGGCGGACCCCGGGGCCAGGAGGACGGGGGCCAGGCCGGACCCCGCCCAGGCTACCCCCGCACGGGCCAAGGGTCGCCTGAAGGTCAGCGAGCGGGCCGCGGAGGCGGAGCCTCACTCGGAGGTCAGAGCGGGGGGTTCGGGGACGAGGAGGTCTCCAGGTTCCAGGCGGGTCCAGGGTGTTCAGGGTCCCGCCCATTGCCCAGCCGGACCCCGCAGTGCGGCCTCACACAAGCAGAGGAGAACGCCTTCGAGACCAAGAGCTGAGCCCGTTCAGCCAGCCCCGGTCGCCAGCGGCAACAGGATGAGACGGGGTCTCAGCGGCAGGCCGGTCAAACTCGACACCGACGGCCACAAAACGAAGAATCCTCCCGCGACGTCGACGGAGTCGAGTACGACAGCAGCTGTTCAGAAACCAGCTCGCAAACGGGAAGCTGGACTCATTTTGGCGGAAGAACGGCAGTCCTATCACAAATCAAGGTTAACCTCAAAGTTCCACGAAAAGTCGGCTCCTTTAGACCAGGAACAGTCGGCTCCTTTAGACCAGGAACAGTCGGCTCCTTTAGACCAGGAACAGTCGGCTCCTTTAGACCAGGAACAGTCGGCTCCTTTAGACCAGGAACAGTCGGCTCCTTTAGACCAGGAACAGTTGGCTCCTTTAGACCAGGAACAGTCTTCAACTTTTGACCAGAAAGAGTCGGCACCTTTAGACCAGGAACAGTCGGCTCCTTTAGACCAGGGACAGTCGGCTCCTTTAGACCAGGAACAGTCGGCTCCTTTAGACCAGGAACAGTCGGCTCCTTTAGACCAGGAAGAGTCGGCACCTTTAGACCAGGAAGAGTCGGCTCCTTTAGACCAGGAAGAGTCGGCTCCTTTAGACCAGGGACAGTCGGCTCCTTTAGACCAGGAACAGTCGGCTCCTTTAGACCAGGAACAGTCGGCTCCTTTAGACCAGGAACAGTCTGCACCTTTAGACCAGGAACAGTCGGCTCCTTTCGACCAGGAACAGTCTGCACCTTTAGACCAGGAACAGTCTGCACCTTTAGACCAGAAAGAGTCGGCACCTTTAGACCAGAAAGAGTCGGCTCCTTTAGACCAGGAAGAGTCGGCACCTTTAGACCAGAAAGAGTCGGCTCCTTTAGACAAGGAACAGTCGGCAACTTTAGACCAGGAACAGTCGGCACCTTTAGACCAGGAACAGTCGGCACCTTTAGACCAGGAACAGTCTGTTCTTTTAGACCAGGAACAGTCTGCTCCTTTAGACCAGGAACAGTCGGCTCCTTTAGACCAGAAAGAGTCGGCTCCTTTAGACCAGAAAGAGTCGGCTCCTTTAGACCAGAAAGAGTCGGCTCCTTTAGACCAGAAAGAGTCGGCTCCTTTTGACCAGAAAGAGTCGGCTCCTTTTGACCAGGAAGAGTCGGCTCCTTTTGACCAGGAAGAGTCGGCTCCTTTTGACCAGGAAGAGTCGGCTCCTTTTGACCAGGAAGAGTCGGCTCCTTTTGACCAGGAAGAGTCGGCTCCTTTGGCCTCTAAAAAGCAAGAACAGTCGTCTTCTTTGACCTCTACAGAACAAGAACAGTCGTCTTCTTTGACCTCTACTGAACAAGAACAGTCGGCTTCTTTGACCTCTACAGAACAAGAACAGTCAGCTTCTTTGACCTCTACAGAACAAGAACAGTTGGCTCCTTTAGACCAAGAACAGTCGGCTCTTTTGGACCAAGAACAAGAACAGTCTGCTCCTTTGGCCTCTGTGGACCAGGAACAGTCGGCTCCTTTAGACCAGGAACAGTCGGCCTCTCCAGACCAGGAACATTCAGGGCCTTTAGACCAGGAACAGTCGGCTCCTTTGGACCAGGGACAGTCGGCTCCTTTGGACCAGGGACAGTCGGCTCCTTTGGACCAGGGACAGTCGGCTCCTTTGGACCAGGGACAGTCGGCTCCTTTATACCAGGAACAGTCGGCTCCTTTAGACCAGGATCAGTCGGCTCCTTTGGACTCTCCAGACCAGGAACAGCTGCAAATACATCAAGCGTCCAAAAAACACAAACCTATTTCAGCTGCTCCAAAGAATTCCGATGTTGATTTGGTAAAGAAGGGAAGGGTTGCCCATTTAAACAGCGGTCCAAAGACCAAAGCAGCCTCTACCGGCAACGCACCTGAATCAAAGTGCAGAACTCAGACCAAAATGAAAGATCTCAAAGTCGCCAAGGCAACAAAAACTGCCTTGGTCCCCAAGGCAACAAAAACTGCCTCGGTCACCAAGGCAACAAAAACTGCCTCGGTCACCAAGGCAACGAAAGCTTCCTCCGTCACCAAGGCAAAGAGAGCTCCCTCCGTCGCCAAGGCAACAAAATCAACCGCGGTCGCCAAGGCACCGAAAGCTCCCTCCGTCGCCAAGGCAACGAAAGCTCGCTCCGTCGCCAAGGCAACAGAGGTTACAGCGGTTGCCAAGGCAACGGAGGTTGCAGCCGTCACCCAGACGTGTGACGTTCCACAGGAGGCCCCCGCCACCGGGCCCTCCCCCGCCGGCCCCCATCAGCGGGGCGCGGGCGACGGCGTCGGCTACACGGTGCTGATCAACGGAGCGGCCGCCGTGAAGCGGAGGGCCGCGGACGAGGCCACGCCCCCCTCCTACCGCAAGAACTACTTCCGCGCCCCGCCCACCACCTACCTGGACGAGCGCTTCACCAACATGCCCAAGCGCCGCAAGCACATGGCCATGTTCCGCTCGGCGGCGGCCCGGAGCCCGGAGCCCCGCGCCGCCGCCACGCGATGCCCCAGCTGCTTCAGCTCCTTCCTCCGGCAGGACGAGCTGCAGGCGCACCTCCGGGACCACCGCTGCTCCGGCATGTTCGGCTTCGACTCCGACGAAGGTGAGTGTGTGGCCAGTAGACCCCCGGATACCGTCAGATAGCCTGAGATACCGTCTGCTGACGTCATGTCCCCCCCCCGCAGACGACAGCTGAGCGTCCCGGGAGTCAGCTGGAGGCCGGGACACCTGGACCACGGCGAGACCGGGGCCGGCGGACACCTGGACCACGGCGAGACCGGGGCCGGCAGACACCTGGACCACGGCGAGACCGGGGCCGGCGGACACCTGGGGGCCGGGACACCAGGACCACGGCGAGACCGGGGCCGGCACACACCTGGGGGCTGGAGGGCGGGACACCAGGACCACGGCGAGACCGGGGCCGGCGGACACCTGGACCACGGCGAGACCAAGGCCGGCGGACACCTGGGGGCTGGAGGGCGGCGGAGACATTGGGTTATGGGGGGAGGGGGGGGCGTAGAGATGTAGTATTAAAGTGCCTGGCCGGACGGACGCGTCCCGGCTGCAGAAAGCTGTGAAAGAGACTGAAGCCATAACACCTCCTTCACGTTTTGCGTTTTGCACTAGGCAGTCGACTGACCTTCCTTTTGGTTATTTTCTTCCGCGTTGATACTTGAAATATTTTGTAATAATGTAAACCGACGGTGATTCTGCCGCGCTTCATCAATTATTTAAACCTTCAGGGGGAGGAGCTTGCACTAGACTCACCGTAGGCCTCAACAGTGAGTGGATCAAGTGGGGGAGACGTTCTGGTTCTACTGCAGTACCGGCGACCGCCAGCGAGAGCAGTGGTCACCACAGGGCCTCTTATCAAAGAGCCTGCATTGAACCGGTTCATCACGTCTGAGTCGAGCACCGACAAAATGCGTCCTGGGAACGGTGCCACTGCGTCCTGGGAGCGTTGCCACTGCGTCCTGGGAGCGGTGCCACTGCGTCCTGGGAGCAGTGTCACTGCGTCCTGGGAGCGGTGCCACTGCGTCCTGGGAGCGTTGTCACTGTGTCCTGGGAGCAGTGCCACTGCGTCCTGGGAGCAGTGCCACTGCGTCCTGGGAGCGGTGCCACTGCGTCCTGGGAGCGGTGTCACTGCGTCCTGGGAGCGTTGCCACTGCGTCCTGGGAGCGGTGTCACTGCGTCCTGGGAGCGTTGTCACTGCGTCCTGGGAGCGGTGTCACTGCGTCCTGGGAGCGGTGCCACTGCGTCCTGGGAGCGGTGCCACTGCGTCCTGGGAGCGGTGCCACTGCGTCCTGGGAGCGGTGCCACTGCGTCCTGGGAGCGGTGCCACTGCGTCCTGGGAGCGGTGCCACTGCGTCCTGGGAGCGGTGCCACTGCGTCCTGGGAGCGGTGTCACTGTGTCCTGGGAGCGGTGCCACTGCGTCCTGGGAGCGTTGCCACTGCGTCCTGGGAGCGTTGTCACTGCATGTTTTGCTATCCAGGATCGTCTGATCCGTTACTTTTATGCCACTTTTTAAAGGGGACCTATCAAATGGATCCCAAACCGAGTTGGAAGTTTTAAAAAAACAAAAGGGCAGGTTTGATCCAGATCAAATGTAAGATCGGTTTACATTATCTGATTTTAGTTTGGAATCCCTCTTTAGCTTTGAAAAACCCATTTCCAATCTGTGATCCGAAATCCCCCTGGATATCTTTTGAGACACTGGGCCCAGGACATCAGGACTGTCCGGACTGACCCTCTCTTACGAGGACTGTCTGTTTTGCACGTCTGTTACGAGGACTGTCTGGTTTGAAGACGCATCTTTTGAGCGTTTCTAGTGAAGCGACCGGTTTAATTTATTGGCAGGCTTTATTTTCTATCTTTTGTAAATATTTGAAGAGTTTGGCTTATATATAAGTATATACAAGGTTGTATTGTATACGGGTTTCAGGCCTGGGATTTTATAACACTGTTGAATCACAATAAAACTAATTCAGCGTTGCTGTTGAATTTTAAACCGTAAACCTCAAAACATTTCTTGGTTTCTTTTGTATTCTTTGACTTCCATCGACATTCGTATCGGTCTATCGCACTGTGCTGTTCACGTTACAGCGCTTGAGTCAGATTAATACCGTTTTACTGATCCTTTTCGGTATTGTATGTTGGCATTAAGGGGGGCAAATGTTATCGTCGTTTTTTTTGTATTGTAATATTCTAGCTCTAGACGGAGTCGGCCATTAAGGGGGCCGACGCTCGGTTGGAGCAAAGAAGAATCGTAGAATCAAATATTTTGTGCCAAAGATCAACAGGCGGTACCCCTGTTTTAGTCGTATCTTAAGTAACAGAAGGGGTACCCCTGTTTTAGTCTTATCTAAAGTAGCAGAAGGGGTACCCCTGTTTTAGTCGTATCTAAAGTAACAGAAGGGGTACCCCTGTTTTAGTCGTATCTAAAGTAGCAGAAGGGGTACCCCTGTTTTAGTCGTATCTAAAGTAGCAGAAGGGGTACCCCTGTTTTAGTCGTATCTAAAGTAACAGAAGGGGTACCCCTGTTTTAGTCGTATCTAAAGTAACAGAAGGGGTACCCCTGTTTTAGTCTTATCTAAAGTAACAGAAGGGGTACCCCTGTTTTAGTCGTATCTAAAGTAACAGAAGGGGTACCCCTGTTTTTGTCGTATCTAAAGTAACAGAAGGGGTACCCCTGTTTTAGTCGTATCTAAAGTAGCAGAAGGGGTACCCCTGTTTTAGTCGTATCTAAAGTAGCAGAAGGGGTACCCCTGTTTTAGTCGTATCTAAAGTAGCAGAAGGGGTACCCCTGTTTTAGTCGTATCTAAAGTAACAGAAGGGGTACCCCTGTTTTAGTCGTATCTAAAGTAGCAGAAGGGGTACCCCTGTTTTAGTCGTATCTAAAGTAGCAGAAGGGGTACCCCTGTTTTAGTCTTATCTAAAGTAGCAGAAGGGGTACCCCTGTTTTAGTCGTATCTAAAGTAACAGAAGCAACACCACGTTGTTTAGTTGTCGTTGCATAATAAAGCCTAAGGGTGTTTAGTCTTTATCTAAAGTAACGGGGGGGTACCCCTGGGTTTAGTCTTTAACAGAGGGGTACCCCTGGGTTTAGTCTTTAACAGAGGGGTACTCCTGGGTTTAGTCTTTATAGTAACAGAGGGGTACCCCTGGGTTTAGTCTTTATAGTAACAGAGGGGTACCCCTGGGTTTAGTCTTTAACAGAGGGGTACCCCTGGGTTTAGTCTTTATAGTAACAGAGGGGTACCCCTGGGTTTAGTCTTTATAGTAACAGAGGGGTACCCCTGGGTTTAGTCTTTATAGTAACAGAGGGGTACCCCTGGGTTTAGTCTTTATAGTAACAGAGGGGTACCCCTGGGTTTAGTCTTTATAGTAACAGAGGGGTACCCCTGGGTTTAGTCTTTATAGTAAGAGGGGTACCCCTGGGTTTAGTCTTTATAGTAACAGAGGGGTACCCCTGGGTTTAGTCTTTAACAGAGGGGTACCCCTGGGTTTAGTCTTTATAGTAACAGAGGGGTACCCCTGGGTTTAGTCTGTAACAGAGGGGTACCCCTGGGTTTAGTCTTTAACAGAGGGGTACCCCTGGGTTTAGTCTGTAACAGAGGGGTACCCCTGGGTTTAGAGTAAGGGGAGCGTGGGGTAGGATGAGCCAGTGGGTGAGTTGACCCATCCCATGTATTTTGGAAACTACACATCAATTCAGGAAGCCCCCATAATTTATATCTGGCTGTGATGGCGAGAAGCACATGGTAAAGTTGCAGGTAGGTTTTTTTCACAACAAAGTAAGTTAACGTATCCGGTATAATGACTGCTATGTCAAAGCAAATTTATCCATGCGTAAAGATATGTCATACATGTTGATTTGCCACGGTATAAAACCAAGGGAGTAATTTAGCTAAAGATTAGCCTGAATTGTTCAACCAGGCATTTTCCAAAATGGTGGCAGTGGGGCAAAGTGAGCCACGCGATTTGGTGTAAGTTGAGCCAGCCGTTCAACCTGCCCAACCATGATGCACTGAAGTTAAGTTAAGTCTAAAGTATAAAGTGGTATTTCAATGTAGTGTTACGCAACTGATTTGGTTTTTCCTATTTTACACATTGTAGAAAAGCTATAATGCAAAGATAGAGAGAGCAGCTAGCCACTGATGGTGAAAATCCAACAGAGAAGTAACAAAATACAGAAATAGTGCCAGGTTTTATATGGTTTAAAGTCACCGTGGGCGAATAAATAAGGCTATTTGGAAAAGGACTTGAAAAAGTAAATTGTTCAATTTACCCCAAGATGGCTCAACTTACCTCAAAGACTTATGTCTTAAATGCATTGTTATCATTTTGATTGACAGGGGACATCCTGAAACAAAGGTAGATGTCTCATTTGACATCAGTCTTATTTTTGCTTGCCTAGAGGACGACATGAGTAAAAGTTGGCTCATCTTACCCCAATCTCCCCTACAGACATACAGACACACAATATTTGCGACACAAAAGTCTTAAAATACAGAGAGAAGATTATGCCGCAACGGTTTCGCTGCTGCTGCTTCAGTGATGGTTTTGACGGTGAATCAATCATTGCTTCATTAGAACCCACTCAGAATCTCAAATGTCTAGAAGGTTGAACTTATTGTTGTTAAATTCTTCGCTATGGGAGACGGAACACATACAGTATATCCAGTACTCTGTAGTAACAGTACTGTAAAAACGACTTGGTACTTACAGGTGTAGTAACAGTACTGTTACTACATCTGTAAGTACCCTGTGGTAAAAGTCTGACTGTGGTAGCAGTACTGTAGTGACAGTACTTTGTCGGTCATATTTTCAATTTAAAGTTAAAATACAACAAATATATCAGATGCATAAATAAGCAGTAGTCCAACGGAGAGGGAGGGAACAGGTTCAGTCTGGTCGCTGAACACAAAGGAAGGTGGAGACTTCTCCGTAGCTCCAGTCCAGACAGAGGAGCTCTCACACTCCCCCCATGGGATTGGTCCGTCCCACGATGTGCCTGTCTGTGATTGGTCCGTCCCACGATGTGCCTGTCTGTGGTTGGCCCATCCCAGGGTGTCTTGGTCGGTGATGGGTCAGTTCCAGGGTGTGCTGGTCTGCGATTGGCCCGTCCCAGGTGTGCTGGTCTGTGATTGGTCAGTTCCAGGCCGGCCTCATGTAGGTGGGGATGCACTGACACACCTGTGAGCTGTAGTAGAACCCTCGCGGACATCCTCGCTTGGACTTCCTGCACGGTAACCGATAGCAACTGGAAGAGAGAAGACGTTTGGGTGTCAGTGTGTGGGATTGTGTGTGTGTGTGTGTAACCTGCATGTGTTACCTGCAGGTGTGTGTGTGTGTTTGTGTTACCTGCAGGTGATTGCGTGTGAGTGTTTGTAACGTGTGTGTTACCTACATGTGTGTGTGTGTGTGTGTAACCTGGGCTGGTTACCTGCAGGTGTGTGTGTGTGTGTTTGTTACCTGCAGGTGTGTGTGTGTGTTACCTGCAGGTGTGTGTGTGTGTTACCTGCAGGTGTGTGTTTGTAACCTGTGTGTGTTACCTGCAGGTGTGTGTGTGTTTGTGTTACCTGCAGGTGATTGCGTGTGAGTGTTACCTGCAGGTGTGTGTGTGTGTGTAACCTGGGTGTGTTACCTGCAGGTGTGTTTGTGTGTGTAACCTGGGTGTGTTACCTGCAGGTGTGTGTGTGTGCGTGTAACCTGGGTGTGTTACCTGCAGGTGTGTTTGTGTGTGTGTGTGTAACCTGGGTGTGTTACCTGCAGGTGTGTGTGTGTGTGTGTGTGTAACCTGGGTGTGTTACCTGCAGGTGTGTTTGTGTGGGTGTGGGTGTGTTACCTGCAGGTGTGTGTTTGTGTGTGTAACCTGGGTGTGTTACCTGCAGGTGTGTGTGTGTGTGTGTGTAACCTGGGTGTGTTACCTGCAGGTGTGTGTGCGTGTGTGTGTGTGTAACCTGGGTGTGCTACCTGCAGGTGTGTTTGTGTGTGTGTGTGTGTGTGTGTGTAACCTGGGTGTGTTACCTGCAGGTGTGTTTGTGTGTGTGTGTGTGTGTGTGTTACCTGCAGGTGTGTGTGTGTGTTTGTGTTACCTGCAGGTGTGTGTGTGTGTGTGTGTTTGTGTTACCTGCAGGTGTGTTTGTGTGTGTGTGTGTGTGTGTGTGTTACCTGCAGGTGTGTGTGTGTGTGTGTTTGTGTTACCTGCAGGTGTGTGTGTGTGTGTGTGTTTGTGTTACCTGCAGGTGTGTTTGTGTGTGTGTGTTACCTGCAGGTGTGTGTGTTGAACCTCTTCCCCTGCCGCAGACAGCTCTGAGGGCTCTCCCGGCACTGGCAGAGGCAGGTGTCCGGGTTCAGGGGCTGGTCGCCAGGGCAACGGGCTGCGCAGACACACCCACAGAGCTCCGCCTCCCAGCGCTG
Organism: Gadus macrocephalus; assembly: GCF_031168955.1. Classification (NCBI taxonomy): domain Eukaryota; kingdom Metazoa; phylum Chordata; class Actinopteri; order Gadiformes; family Gadidae; genus Gadus; species Gadus macrocephalus. The sequence goes on from NC_082385.1 coordinate 34,314,078, forward strand.
GCCAGACGGACAGCCCCGCCCCTCTACCTGCTCCTCACACTGGCACTCACCTGGACACACACACACACACACACACACACACACACACACACACACACACACACAGAGACACACACACACACACACAGCGCCGTGAGGCACACACGCACACGCAAGATTAAAGGGTGAGTTCTGATCTTTATCAGCTGGTTGATCACTGACAGGGTTCTGGAGGGGGCGGTTCTGGAGGGGGCGGTTCTGGAGGGGGCGGTTCTAGAGGGGGCGGTTCTAGAGGGGGCGGTTCTAGAGGGGGCGGTTCTAGAGGGGGCGGTTCTAGGGGGCGGTTCTAGGGGGCGGTTCTAGAGGGGGCGGTTCTAGAGGGGGCGGTTCTAGGGGGTGGTTCTAGAGGGGGCGGTTCTAGAGGGGGCGGTTCTAGAGGGCGGTTATAAGGGGGCGGTTCTAGAGGGGGCGGTTCAAGTCTCCCAGACTCACAGGTGTCGTGGTCCAGCCTCCAGCCCGGCTCACAGCTGCTGTCCGTCAGGCCGTTGCGACACACGCACTCACAGCTGGCGTCGTCCAGGGCCCGGCGGGGGCCGCACAAGGCCAGGGGCCCCGGGGCAAAGGCGCCTGGAACCACAGCAGCACAAGGTCAGCTCAGGGCCCCGCCCCTCACAGACACACCCCACTCAGACACGCCCCTCTCTCAGACACGCCCCCTCCCAGACACGCCCCCTCACACAGACACGCCCCTCTTACGTACCCAGGTCTCTGACCGGGTGGCTACCGTCGTCAGGGACGCACTCGCAGCCTTCGGCATCCCAGAATAGTCCTGGAGAACAGGGAGCCTGCGGAGGGGGGCAGCTGTCCACACACACACACACACACACACACACACACACACACACAGTGAACTCCCATTCCCCAGGTCACTGTGATGCTCGGTGGCGGGGGGGTTCGGGGGGCTCACAGGGGGGGCGCGTGGCGTCTGATGACGGTCCTCAGCGGACGCTTGCTCACGCATTCACAGGACGTGTGGTTGACGAAGGTCACCGTGACAACCAGACGCTCCATCAGAGGAGAGAGCTCCAGCACCTGGAGGAAGATCACCATTACTAGTACTAGTTAGAGACCGTTAGAACCCCTAACTAGTACTAGTAAGGAGTATTAACTAGTACCGGTTAGTACTCCTAACTAGTACTAGTTAGAGACCGTTAGAACCCTAACTAGTACTAGTAAGGAGTACTAACTAGTACCGGTTAGTACTCCTAACTAGTACTAGTTAGAGTCCGTTATAACCCCTAACTAGTACTAGAAAGGAGTACTAACTAGTACCGTTAGTACTCCTAACTAGTACTAGTCAGAGTCTGTTAGAATCCCTAACTAGTACTAGTAAGGAGTACTAACTAGTACCGGTAAGTATTCCTAACTAGTACTAGTTAGAGTCCGTTAGAACCCCTAGCTAGTACTAGAAAGGAGTACTAACTAGTACCGTTAGTACTCCTAACTAGTACTAGTTAGAGTCCGTTAGAATACCTAACTAGTACTAGTAAGGAGTACTAACTAGTACCAGTTAGTACTCCTAACTAGTACTTGCACTAAACTAAGCAAAAAAGTAAGGAGATTTGTGTTTGGTCGATTATTTCTCTGTGGTAACAATGCTTTCTGGCAATCAATCTTATACCGTTGGAAAGCCTGATTAGTTCCCTTTCATCTGGTGCCCCATTTGTAAGGAACAGGCATTTGTGGGATGAGCAGCAGAGCTGAGGATGTGGGTTGCGCCCATGAAAAATGTGCCAAATCTTCTCGGCCAATGCCAAATTTATGCTTATTCTGCCAGTGACTCGTTTGGTGTTTGGTGGATTGGATGACTGAAGCTAGAAGAAACAAGACATATTGGCAAATTAACAATTTATTCATTTCACAACACATTTCTCAACACTTTGAGGTTAAAGTGCACGTGTTTCCGACACCCGCGCTAACGGGCCTGACGGTGAAGTCGGGCCCAGACTCAACCTACATACTCGGCGCTGCTGCTCATCCCACAAATGCATGTTCCTTACAAATGGGGCACCAGATGAAAGGGAACTAAACAGGCTTTCCGACGGTATAAGATTGATTGCTAAAAAGCATTGTTACCACAGAGAAATAATCTACCAAACACAAATCTCCTTACTTTTTGTGCTAAGTTTAGTTAGAGACTGTTAGAACCCCTAACTAGTTCTAGTAAGGAGTACTAACTAGTACCAGTTAGTACTCCTAACTAGTACGAGTAAGAGACCGTTTGCAACCCTTACTAGTGCTAGTTAGAGACTGTAAGTACTCTTAACTAGTACTAGTTTCTACCCCTAACTAGAACTTGTAAGAGACAGTTAGTACCCCTAATTAGTACTAGTTAGTACCCCTAACTAGTACTCCATAGAGACGGTTAGTACCCCTAACTAGTAATAGTAAGAGATGGTTAGCACTCCAGGGTCATGGTCGGGGATCGGGCTCACGGTCTTGTTGACCAGGCGGTGGGGGTCAGGGGTTAGGGTCGGGGGTCAGAGGTCGGGGGTCAGGCTCACGGTCTTGTTGACCAGGCGGTGGGGGTCAGGGTCGGGTCAGAGGTCGGGGATCGGGCTCACGGTCTTGTTGACCAGGCGGTGGGGGTCAGGGTCGGGGGTCAGAGGTCCGGGGATCGGGCTCACGGTCTTGTTGACCAGGCGGTGGGGGTCAGGGGTCAGGGTCGGGGGTCAGAGGTCAGGCTCACGGTCTTGTTGACCAGGCGGTGGGGGTCAGGGGTTAGGGTCGGGGGTCAGAGGTCAGAGGTCAGGCTCACGGTCTTGTTGACCAGGCGGTGGGGGTCAGGGGTCGGGGGTCAGAGGTCAGGCTCACGGTCTTGTTGACCAGGCGGTGGGGGTCAGGGTCAGGTCAGAGGTCGGGGGTCGGGCTCACGGTCTTGTTGACCAGGCGGTGGGGGTCGGGGGTCAGAGGTCAGGCTCACGGTCTTGTTGACCAGGCGGTGGGGGTCAGGGTCGGGTCGGGGGTCAGGCTCACGGTCTTGTTGACCAGGCGGTGGGGGTCAGGGTTGGGTCAGAGGTCGGGGGTCGGGCTCACGGTCTTGTTGACCAGGCGGTAGGGGTCAGGGTCGGGTCAGAGGTCAGGCTCACGGTCTTGTTGACCAGGCGGTGGGGGTCGGGGGTCAGGGGTCGGGCTCACGGTCTTGTTGACCAGGCGGTGGGGGTCAGAGGTCAGGCTCACGGTCTTGTTGACCAGGCGGTGGGGGTCAGAGGTCAGGGTCACGGTCTTGTTGACCAGGCGGTGGGGGTCAGGGTCGGGTCAGAGGTCGGGGGTCAGGCTCACGGTCTTGTTGACCAGGTGGTGGGGGTCGGGGGTCAGAGGTCAGGCTCACGGTCTTGTTGACCAGGCGGTGGGGGTCAGGGTCGGGTCGGGGGTCAGGCTCACGGTCTTGTTGACCAGGTGGTGGGAGGTGTTGGTGCAGGCCACGCCCTCGTGGTGGCAGCAGCCCCCGCAGCGGTGCAGCGCCACGCAGCGGGGGAGGTACTGCCGGCTGCTGGGCTCCGGGGCCTCCTTGGAGACCTCCACGCACACCTCTCTGGGACGGCAGACGGTCCGCTGGAGCTCCTCCAGGACCACTGGGACACACACACACACACACACACACACACACACACACACACAGGGACAGACAGACACACACACAGGGACAGACACACACACACACACACACACACAGGGACAGACAGACACACACACAGGGACAGACACACACACACACACAGGGACAGATAGACACACACACACACACACACACACACACACTCATTTATCTAACACTTTTCTTAAAAGACTTCCAATACGTCCATTAGTCTTTAGAAAACAATTTATCACTTTGGGTACAGTAAGGATGTTCATAGAACCAAGTGCCAAGCACTAACTATCACTAGGTTAACCCATTCCCCGTGGGCGGCTGGTGATCAAAAATGTTGGTGGGGCACAGTAATAGACTGGGGGTCTGGGGTCCCCCCCCCCCCCCCTTGATTTCCTGTATTGTGGTGCATTTTGGGGATGGCCACTAATTATTTACCTACTATTCATTCAGATTCATAGCCTACATCCTGACTTGCAGGGCCTGGACAAGCTTACACTATGCAGACCTACTTCATGGCCATTCCACCAGCCATTGCTATTTGACCCATTGTTGTTATTCTGATATTGAGACAAATCATTATCAGTCCTATAGCGTCTACTTCAAATGCAGTTTGAAATATGGGACAGTTGCTTCATCTTGTTTATATGCTACAGGCCGAAAGACTAAATTAATGTGTAACTTACTTGCTCCTTTTAAGTATAACATTGCTTGGGTTAGTCCAATTCCTCCACTGAAAAGGGTGGAAAGTGCTTACAACTCTCTGCTAAGCGATCTATCTCCCCTCTACATGTAGTTGTGGTGCGCGAATGCTGCTGAGGGAGGTAGCCTATTTGATGGATTCTCTGAATTTTCCAATCATGTGGTGATAACAAAAAAGAAAAGCGATACCATTGGCCTGGGGCGCACACTGGTGCGACCCGAGGGCGAATTTTCTTGCGCCAATGAAAAGCTGTCTCTGCTTGATAGACAGCAAAGTTAGCGAGCTTACATTGACTCCAACGTGGCCGGCGCCCCTGACTTGGAGGAGGGCTTTATTTCGAATGACCAATAACTAGCCTAGCCCAAATCAGTGACGTTCAGACGCATTTAAATGGTTGCTGGCAGTGACAAGTATATCACACAATTAAACGAGGATAAACGCTATGGATTTTTGTTGGTTTATTTCGTATTGATAATAGTGGCTGAGTCCAGGTGAGCTCTGCACAGGTGATTAAGAGGGGAGGGGGGGGGGGGGGGGGCTGAGTCCAGGTGAGCTCTGCACAGGTGAGTAAGAGGGGAGGGGCTGAGTCCAGGTGAGCTCTGCTGTCCATCTGTAACCCCCCAGTACCTTCAAAGACGCCGTCGGCTCTCCTCAGGGCCTCCTGCCGGGGGTTCCCCCACAGCGCCTCCTCCACCTGCTCCTCCTCCTGGGCGCCGCCCGCTGGGTGGAGGAGCAGCGAGGTGGGGGTCTGGCTCCGCCTCCTCAGGCACAGCTGCAGCCGGCTGGCCTCCGGGTGGAGGAGCTGCAGGAGCTCGTCCAGGTTGCTGACCGAGTCCAGGCCAAGGCTGCCTCCCCCTCCCCCTCCTCCTCCCCCTCCTCCTCCCCCCCCCCCTCCTCCTCCTCTTCCTCCTCCTCCTCCTCCTCCTCCTCCTCCTCCTCCTGGAGACTGGGAGGGGAGAAGGAGAGAGAGGAGGAGGAGGAGGAGGGTGGAGAGAGGAGGAGGAGGGTGGAGAGAGAGGAGGAAGAGGAGGAGGGTGGAGAGAGGAGGAAGAGGAGGAGGGTGGAGAGAGGAGGAAGAGGAGGAGGGTGGAGAGAGAGAGAGGAGGAAGAGGAGGAGGGTGGAGAGAGGAGGAAGAGGAGGAGGGTGGAGAGAGGAGGAAGAGGAGGAGGGTGGAGAGAGGAGGAGGAGGAGGGTGGAGAGAGGAGGAAGAGGAGGAGGGTGGAGAGAGAGAGAGAGAGGAGGAAGAGGAGGAGGGTGGAGAGAGAGAGAGGAGGAAGAGGAGGAGGGTGGAGAGAGGAGGAGGGTGGAGAGAGAGAGGAGGAAGAGGAGGACGAGGGTGGAGAGAGAGGAGGAAGAGGAGGAGGAAGAGGAGGACGAGGGTGGAGAGAGAGGAGGAAGAGGAGGAGGGTGGAGAGAGAGGATGAAGAGGAGGTGGGTGGAGAGAGAGGAGGAAGAGGAGGTGGGTGGGGAGAGTAGAGGAGGAGGAGCAGGGGAAAGTGAAGGTTAAAGTCCACACTTACTCATGTGGAGGCAGTGTCGTAATGGATCAGCTATCCCTCTCTGTTCAAACTTCTTCAGGGCTACGGCTCACTCCTAGGGATAACCCAATAGCGATAGGCTGCGCCTATACTCATAGAATCTAGAGTTACAATACGTAACGATCGTTCCGACTAGGTGGGTCCGGAGGACAGCGGATAGCCAATCATATAGCTCCTCACGGTTTGTTTACGGAAGTGAGCGATGAAGAGTCTGCTGGGAGACCGCGCTGTCCCGTGGGAGTTCCCCCGGGTAGCGGGAGTCCCCCCCGCTGGCGGGAGAGTGGACGGAACCAACCCGACGGGACCTCTTTCCTCTGATGAGGACCGAGATGGTCCAACAGTGTGTGTTCGCTCCGAGCCCCTTGCGGCTCCGGACGGGTCGCTTGTCTATGGCTTCACATGTGTCGGTTTACGGTAGACGCGTTTGTTATAACATTCAAACGTAAGGATCCGACCAAAGCCGTATTCGTTTCGTATTGGAACCAAAACATTGCCGAAGTGAACACGCACATACACATACGCACACGCACACACGCACACTTTCCACTTTCCCTACCTCTGTGCCCATGTCTCCACTCTGGAAATAGTCGTAGAAATCTGGTCCAGAAGTCAGAGTCCTCGTGACCAGCCAGAGAAGCAGCACTAGCTTCAACATAGTGGAGGAGTAGGAGGAGAGAGCACAGGAAGAGGAAGGAGGGAGGGAGAGGGTGGAGAGGACAGGGAGGCAGGGGGGGGGGGGGGAGGACAGGGAGGCAGAGGGGGGGGGGGGGGGGGAGGACCTCGATAAGAGCTTGCGAAGTTCTTCTGTTCCAGGAGAGAGGATGGGCGACATGATGAGCAAGGTGTCTCCCCCTGTCCCTCCTTAATCCAGGACACCTGGTCTAGAGACACCTGGTCTAAGGAGTCATCTGGTCTAGAGACACCTGGTCTAGAGACATCTGGTCTGGAGACACCTGGTCTAGAGACACCTGGTCTAAGGAGACATCTGGTCTAGAGACACCTGGTCTAGAGACATCTGGTCTGGAGACACCTGGTCTAGAGACACCTGGTCTAAGGAGTCATCTGGTCTAGAGACACCTGGTCTAGAGACATCTGGTCTGGAGACACCTGGTCTAGAGACACCTGGTCTAAGGAGTCATCTGGTCTAGCGACACCTGGTCTAAGGCGGACCAGGTCTGTCTTGGCTGAGGACAGCTGTAGTGCGAGTCTGATCTTGTACGTTGAGCCTCCCACCAGCTTCCACATTCCACACATTACTGCATGAAACACGTTACCGTGGCGACCAGCCGTCGCCACGCCTCTACAGCTAGTTACTATAGAGCTATTTACCATAGACCTGTACATTACCTCTATAGAGCAAGTTACCATGGACCTGTACATTACCTCTATAGAGCTATTTACCATAGACCTGTACATTACCTCTATATAGCTAGTTACTATAGAGCTAGTTACCATAGACCTGTACATTACCTCTATAGAGCTATTTACCATAGACCTGTACATTACCTCTATAGAGCATGATACCATAGACCTGTACATTATCTCTATAGAGCTAGTTACCATAGACCTGTACATTACCTCTATATAGCTAGTTACTATAGAGCTAGTTACCATAGACCTGTACATTACCTCTATAGAGCAAGTTACCATAGACCTGTACATTATCTCTATAGAGCTATTTACCATAGACCTGTACATTACCTCTGTAGAGCTAGTTACTATAGAGCTAGTTACCATAGACCTGTACATTACCTCTGTAGAGCTAGTTACTATAGAGCTAGTTACCATAGACCTGTACATTACCTCTATAGAGCATGTTACCATAGACCTGTACATTACCTCTATAGAGCATGTTACCATAGACCTGTACGTTACCTCTATAGAGCTATTTACCATAGACCTGTACATTACCTCTATAGAGCTAGTTACCATAGACCTGTACATTACCTCTATATAGCTAGTTACTATAGAGCTATTTACCATAGACCTGTACATTACCTCTATATAGCTAGTTACTATAGAGCTAGTTACCATAGACCTGTACATTACCTCTATAGAGCATGTTACCATAGACCTGTACATTACCTCTATAGAGCATGTTACCATAGACCTGTACGTTACCTCTATAGAGCTATTTACCATAGACCTGTACATTACCTCTATAGAGCTAGTTACCATAGACCTGTACATTACCTCTATATAGCTAGTTACTATAGAGCTATTTACCATAGACCTGTACATTACCTCTGTAGAGCTAGTTACTATAGAGCTAGTTACCATAGACCTGTACATTACCTCTATAGAGCAAGTTACCATAGACCTGTACATTACCTCTATAGAGCAAGTTACCATAGACCTGTACGTTACCTCTATAGAGCTAGTTACCATAGACCTGTACATTACCTCTATATAGCTAGTTACTATAGAGCTAGTTACCATAGACCTGTACATTACCTCTATATAGCTAGTTACTATAGAGCAAGTTACCATAGACCTGTACATTACCTCTATAGAGCTAGTTACCATAGACCTGTACGTTACCTCTATATAGCTAGTTACTATAGAGCTAGTTACCATAGACCTGTACATTACCTCTATAGAGCATGTTACCATAGACCTGTACATTACCTCTGTAGAGCTAGTTACTATAGAGCTAGTTACCATAGACCTGTACATTACCTCTGTAGAGCTAGTTACTATAGAGCTAGTTACCATAGACCTGTACATTACCTCTGTAGAGCTAGTTACTATAGAGCTATTTACCATAGACCTGTACATTACCTCTGTAGAGCTAGTTACTATAGAGCTAGTTACCATAAACCTGTACATTACCTCTGTAGAGCTAGTTACTATAGAGCTAGTTACCATAGACCTGTACATTACCTCTGTAGAGCTAGTTACTATAGAGCTAGTTACCATAGACCTGTACATTATCTCTATAGAGCTAGTTACCATATAACTAGTTACCATAGACCTGTACATTACCTCTATAGAGCTATTTACAAGTCAATGACATCAGCCTATTCCTCAGTTCACTTAGATTATAAGTAATGTTAACTTTAAGTACAAAGCATACAAGAATATAAGATATGTATTGTTCCAAATGTTAAACACTTTTAATATTACCTGGCTTTCCTTGGTCAACAAGTGCCTGCACTCTGAGGGACGAAATCACACACTACCGGCTCTATGATTATAACTGTGTCTGCCAGGGCTCATCTCTTAAAGTCATGTGGTACGTCATGGTGATTTAAGATCAGTTTAATAAACAAGGCGATGAATGGCTTTTAACGAAAGACCTCACTTCATATAACTAATGCATAATATGTGACTTCATGTTGCTATAATGTTTAATATGTAACCCTTTTGTACGTAATGCTTGAATTACTGTATTGAATGTATTTTGGGAATCGTAGGCTGGAAGGCAAATGTTATTGGGGCACACGGCCCATAATTTAGAGCATTCTGATTGGCCGAAGTGCATGTTGGAAAAAGCTACACAAGGGGGAATATAAATCAGATCCTGAATGCTGTTCGGGAGATCTTTGCAAATAAACTCAGGTGCAGTTGTTACTCAGTGTCAATAAAGCCGTGACAATAAAGCCTTGATCATTCAACGCTAGTCCTTCTCGACCTCATTAGACCATGGGTTTTATCCACGACACCTTCAAGTCTGGAACCGCTTCAGAACGACCGTGTGTGTGTTTGGATATGGTTGGGTTATACAACATATAATATATAGGTATTAATAATAGAATGCCAAATGTTTTATCATATAACCTGTTATATAATGTAACGTTACATAACATGTTACTGTGGAGGACGGTACCTTTACCCACTGTTGACATCATAGTCATTTTATGATTTAGTGCAGCACATTTGTTACATATTGAACCTTTAATCTTTAATCTTTCTTAAATCTTAATCAGAATACAAATTCAATAAGAGCTCAGTACATTGATCACTACATCGATCAGGACATTGATCACTACATTGATCAGGACATTGATCAGGACATTGATCAGGACATTGATCAGGACATTGATCACTACATTGATCAGGACATTGATCAGGACATTGATCACTACATCGATCAGGACATTGATCACTACATTGATCAGGACATTGATCAGGACATTGATCAGGACATTGATCAGGACATTGATCAGTACATTGATCAGTACATTGATCAGGACATTGATCACTACATTGATCAGAACATTGATCAGAACATTGATCAGTACATTGATCAGTACATTGATCACTACATCGATCAGGACATTGATCAGGACATTGATCAGGACATTGATCAGGACATTGATCACCACATTGATCAGGACATTGATCAGGACATTGATCAGGACATTGATCACTACATTGATCAGGACATTGATCAGGACATTGATCAGGACATTGATCAGGACATTGATCACTACATTGATCAGGACATTGATCACTACATTGATCACTACATTGATCAGGACATTGATCAGGACATTGATCAGGACATTGATCAGGACATTGATCACTACATCGATCAGGACATTGATCACTACATTGATCAGTACATTTATCAGGATATTGATCGCTACATTGATCACTACATTTATCAGTACATTGATCAGTAATTGGATCAGTACATTGATCAGGACATTGATCTTCAATTGTTCTTCAC